>NW_020528286.1:0-31284 GCF_003368295.1 Carassius auratus | reverse complement strand
TACTCGTTGTATTTGATCATAATACACAGAACTTAACAGAAGTCAATAATTCGTCCCAGGTTCAAGTCAGTCTTCTCACAACAACATGGTTAAAAAGATTTATTTGATCTTATTTATTAAATAAAATCAAACCTGAATATCTTAGACAATTTCCTTAACTTTAAAGCTTATTTTGAGTGGATGTCTTCAAAAACCTGTGCTGATATTGTATAAAGCAATATATAAAAAAAAGTGAAGTGACATTCAGCCAAGTATGGTGACCCATACTCAGAATTTGTGCTCTGCATTTAACCCATCCGAAATGCACACACACAGAGCAGTGAGCACACACACACACACACTGTGAGCACACACCCGGAGCAGTGGGCAGCCATTTATGCTGCGGCGCCCGGGGAGCAGTTGGGGGTTCGATGCCTTGCTCAGCCCTTCGACTGGGAGTCCAACCCTCTAACCATTAGGCCACGACTTCCCCCACAGCAATATTCTCTGAAGATATAGTCACTTTTTGTCTGGGCTTACCTTTGTAGGCCTGTTGTCACATGAATGTACACCTGTGCCAGGGCTTCTACACAGAAAGTAGTTGGTTTATAAGAAGTACACTATCATCAGAGAACCCAGAGCATTATAAACCTTGCTACATCAATACTTACTTTACAAGGCTCCTGCAATCTATCACAGTTACTCATTTCCCTTCAGCAATTTCATTTCCCCTGAACCTAGTCTTTATCTTAATGTCTTTCATCGGTTTGTACTCATCTGCCCCTCCCTCACCCCTTCCTTGCTCTATCTCTCTCCATACAGATAATATCACGTGGTGATGTGATGTGAGGATATCCCTCATGTGATAATCAGGTTTGTCATCAGACATTTCAACATTTAGATCAACATTTAGATCCTAGCCAAATGTGAATTATGGCATATTTATGAATAAACTCTTCCTGTCCCATTTATGGCATTTAGTTGCAAAAAGTGTAATATATTATGCATATTCACATACAATGACAATTATTTTAAAAACTGTTATTTTAGTCACTACGTGAGTCTGAGAAGTGGAAAATCTCTTTTAAGTATCATACTGAGGTTAAATTTGGATCAAACTCGTTCTAAAAGCACAAGCAGCCTGCAGGGATTTCCCAGAGACTGTAACAGATCCGACAGATCATAACAATGTGACAGACTTCACAGATCACACAAACCTATTAAAAACACTTGTTAAGTTACTTGTCGGGATAAAATTGGAAATAATTAGGAGCTTGTTTGTACTTTCGGTCATGTTCACTGACAGAAAAAGATTGTAAATCATTTGTAGATCATTAAGTAAATAATTATATCTCTTCCCATGACCTTGCAAGGGCCATCAGTGTGAAAACGGATAAAGAGACTTGTTCACTAGCTGTGCATGTACATCTGTGATTTCACTCAGAAATAATGACTCATAAATCTGTATTACGTAATCAGATTCCAAAAATTCGGTACTTTTCATTAGATTAAATTACATTTCATCACTTAAACCATCACTTAATAGCAATAAATGATTCATAATTTATTGATTCTCCCTAATTCTTCTTTTTCATCTTTTAAACTGTACTTTCTAAAATAGCCTACCACTTATAGACAGTCAGAAAGTCTTCTAGTCTTCTGCGGACATTCACACAAAGATCAGTCACTAGTCGGGTGACTGTAATTACACAGAAAACTGAGAAGCCATGCAGACAGCATATTACCACTGGATTTAAAGAAATAATTTCAGTTTTAAGAAACGTTTTCTTAGCATTTCAACATTACATCAACTATGGATGAACATGCAGGGTTATTTAATCATGCATTACCAGGGGTGCACATCATTTTTTCAGCCTGGTTCTCATAAGAGAACCTGGAGCTTTGGTTTGGTCCTCACACTGCATATAGCGTGACCCATTAAATATAACTATAAAAAATTATTAATAATAGTTATAATATTATTTCACTTTGTTTATTTAGTTTTTTAAATAAAATAATAGTAATTAAACTAAATAATAGTGTGTGATAATATTATTAAAAATAAAAGTCAGACCTAGTATTAAATACAAATACATTTATTTTATAGTAAACCTAAAAATGAAATGCTTATATTTACTACTACTTTCTTTGTTTGCCTCTTTAAGAAGGATCGCTTTATGTATTCCACAATTTTAAGTCGCTTTGGATAAAAGCGTCTAAAAATAAATAAATAAAAATTTTCATCATATTCAACCATAAAATCAGCAGGCTTTTATTTTGGCAGGCTGCCGGCATGTAAGTATACGCACTTACGGATTTAGCGCTGCTGCTGATTAAAGAGCGTCAGTGGATGAATGTCACAGTTTTTCATTGTGCCTTGAAAACGACATGGCATAGCCAGATTTATGCTTTCAGGTTGAAAATAAAACTTATATAGTAGAGTTTGTGATCTAAAATGGTAATTGTGTATTAACAGCTATCAACCATGTCGGTACGCAAATGCGCTGTCAGAACATATTTATATGACACATTTTTTATTTTGGTTGTGCAAGTGGACCTGCAGACCACTTATGTGCAACCCTGTGTATTACTTTGTCTATTAAATGTAATTTTAATCAGTGAAAGATTACCATCTGTTAGCAATCTACCTAGCTCTGTTCATATAATCACAATAATTTTTTATTCACTAATAGATACATAAAGCCACATATTTTTTAAAGCCATATGTGACCCTGGACCACAAAACCAGTCTTAAATCGCATGGGTATATTTGTAGCAATAGCCAACAAAACATTGTATGGGTCAAAATTATCGATTTTTGTTTTATGTCAAAAATCATTAGGATAAAAATATTTTGTAAATTTCCTACAATAAATATATAAAAACTTAATTTATTATGATTAGTAATATGCATTGCTATTTGGACAACTTTAAAGGCTATTTTCTCAGTATTTAGATTTTTTTTGAACCATCAGATTCCAGATTTACAAATTATCTCTGCCAAATATTGTCCAATCCTAACAAACCAAACATCAACGGAAAACGTATTTATTCAACTTTCAGGTTTGATGTTTGATGTATAAATCTCCAATTCAAAAAACAAATGAACCTTATGACCGTTTTTTGTGGTCCAGGGTCATATAATTGTTACAGTACAAATATAATAATGCAGCCAATCATATGTCATCTAGGCCCATTTAATCAGCATTTCTAAGAATGGCATTCTTGGATTTACACCAACGTCCCATACTCTGTGTTCATACTCTGAGACAATGATCTTTTTGTTTTGCTGTCTCACACACTCTGACTCAACTCTTGGTCAGGTTCTATCTATTAATCACTAACCAGGAAACAAAAGATTTGATTTAGGTATGAAGTTAATTTCACTTTCTGTGATGTAGCATACCTCACGAATCCGAAGCTGGAAGCTTTTTCCCTCATGATAACAGTTGTACGTTTTTAGAAGGGACAAAATATCAGACCTGAAAAAGGGACATGATTTAACAACAAGGGCTAAATATAATCATGTTTAGTCAGTTAGAAAGCATGTTTCTAATGTTCAGTGTGTATCAAAAGTGGAAATCTTACTTTGCAATTACTTTCTCCTCATTCAGCCTCACATAGGAGGTCTTGTCAGGATCCATAGTGGAGTTCCTCGATAGAAACGCTTTCAGCTAGAGATAAGCAAGATAATGGGGGAGAGAGCAAGGAGAAAGAGATCAAGTTAATAATATCAAGAACAAGAAAAAGTGGGTGATTAGAAGGGAATAATACCTTGTGTTATGTGATTTTAAAAAATATTCATAACTAAAATGAACCATTATTGTCACCATAAATCTTGTGTGGGAGGAACAAGTGAAAGTAATCACAGGAATATGAAGAAATCACATGGTCCAACTGTTAACAGAATGTGTAATTTTCCCACAAGGCTTGCCATGGCATGTTTTCAGACCTTCTGACAGGTCACAGAATAGTAAAACATTCTTCAGTGGAAAAGTTGTGAAAATTCTTCACTCAGCTATTTTGCAGATTAATACAGAGAAAAAAAACGCACCATAAAACCAGCTCGTACTAATTAAATTATTAATTATTAATTACTAATTTAATTATTATTATATATATAATTTATGTTTTCACACCATATTGTATATAATTACAATACATTTTTGTGCAGTTCTCAAATCTCTTTCTGTATAGCAGTATTCAAAACTGCCCCTCCATGAGACGTTTGAGACATTGCCTTTACACTTTTGAATCTGGCAAAGACGCAAATGAGATTCCATTTTAGGAATCTGTTTCATATATTAAACTATAATATGGCTTCAGAAGTCTTTCAACAATGTGACCAAGTTTTTAAAGATTTCTGCAGTAGTGGGCTTCTGTCAATGCCTCTCTATTATCTGTATTCAAATAGCTTGATTCCGTGGGAGTAATAACGCAGCACTGGAATTTCAGGAGTGGCATGAGAGCTGGGAAGTCCCTCACAGGAGTATAAAATGACAGCAGGTCACTGAGCACCTACACTCAGAAGCACTTTCATCATGAAGCTGACGGTGTCTGCTTTGCTGTCTTTCACCCTCAGCATCCTTCTAACAGGTGAGTGTATCAGAACAGACGAACTACAGTAACTGAATTAAAACAGTAACTGAGAACCTGTTGGGTTAGAACTGAGTTGGCAAAATTCTACGTAATATAATCGAACATCTCTGCAAAACTAGCTGTACAGGTTTAACGATAAATTACATGAATTTGATATTTTAATTATATACTATCATTCTAAACATTTTTAATGCTTTTTAATTATTTTATGCTCACACAAGCTTAATACATTTTATCAAAAACCGTAATATTGTTAAATGTTTTATCATTTAAAATGACTTAATGTGTGATGACGAATCAGAATTTTCACATGATCATTCAATAATTATTCTAATATGTAGATTTTTTTTTTAGGTTTATCTGTTGAATAGAATGATTACAAATGAAAGCATTTTAAATATAAGTTTTTTTTTGCGAAAACATTTAGTGTCACCTTTGATCATTTAAATGCATTGCTAAATAAAAGTATGAATTAATTTTTTTTAAAGTACAACAATCTTACTGACTCTGAATTTTTTGATACATCATGGATGTTTAATAAATTAACATTTTCTTTTTTCCTAAATACAGTCCAAGTCGTGGACAGCCAATATGTTCCAAAGACCTGTCAGTGTCCACAGGTCAAACAAAGAGTCAACGGACCACTTTCAGATTTCAATGTCAGTCTAAAAGGACCTAACTGTTTACAGGATGAGATCATGTATGTAGTTCACATACATTTTTTTCAAATTTATAAGATTCTTAATGTACGTGCCGAATTGGGTTTACATGTGCTATTATTCTCTGTGTTTTTCATTAGAGTCACACAGCAGAAGACTAATAGACTCGTGTGTCTTAGTCCAGATGGTCCCCAAGGCAAAAGACTGCTGGAATGTTGGCAACGGTAAGAGAGTGTTATTACTGCATAAGTCTCTAAACTACAGCACAGCATGTCCAAAAATCCAAACATCTCTAAATATGATGGCGGTATGCAAGTCTTAATCTGCTGAGTTTAAGTCTACTCATTTTGTTTTGTTTTGTTTTTTTTCAGCATGCAAAAGGACGGCAAGGACCACAAAAAATGCATACACAAACAAAAGCAAAAGCCAAGGCAAAGAAAGTAAAATCCAGGAAGGTCAAGTCTTAAACTCAAATACTTAAAGACTCTGAGAAAAGAAAGTAAGAGATCCACAGGAGAGAATACTCTTAAAAGCTTTTGCAAAGTGCTTTAGTGCTACTGTTCATTCATATGCATTAAACAAGCACGTAAGAAAGGACATAAGAAAAGGCTGGATTCAGAGGAGTGCACACGTGTGTATGGAGGCCAAGGGATGGCATACAATGAAGACATGTTACAACAGGGACAGCATCTAACCTTGACATGTAATAAAGGGATGAGTTAAACCCTTTTAAAATTTCCGGACAGTCAGAAGACACAGCTTCGTGGTCTTATAAATTCTTATACATTTTTATATTCTTATTGTTGTCAAAATGTTATATAAATATATATACTTATAAATGTATGTTTAGTGATCACATGAAGAAAATGCTTCTTTTTTTTACAGTTTAATATAAAATAAACTAATATAATAAACATAAGCTAACACCTAAAAAATAACTTCTGTGTTTCTCTACCTTGTGTTCTCATGTACATATAATTATATATATTTATTTATTTTTTAACCCTTAAATCTTACTTTAGATGGTATAATCGAATGCGTGTCTGCAGTCATTTTAAATAATAATATTAGTGCTGTCAATCAATAACAAGTCAATCAAAAGGAAAATGGCAACTAATTAATTTTTTCAGATTTTTTTTTTATATATTCAATCTTCAAATTAATGTAGAGACAACATAAAGACAGTATATTTTTTATATTTGTTTAACAGCATCTTTTTTTATGACTGAAGGTGGGTATCACTGATACCGATGTCTCTAGGAAATTCAACATACCAGTATAATTAAGAGCTATCAATATAAACATTATTAGATTTGGAAAAAATAACAACTTCTAAAACCATTATAATAAATGCCACTTATCTGTACACAGAATGTACACAAAATATACAGAAATTGAATAAAGTGATCAAACCTTATAAAATCCTTAAAGCTGCAGTACATAACTTTTGACACTCTAGCAGTTAATAAACAGAACTGATAACAGACTAATCTCCAACTGACATACCATTCGAATTTCACATTAAGAAATTATTTTATCCCAAAAAGCTAATTATTCTTACTTCAAACTGGTTCTCTTTAAAATACAAATCTTGTGTTATCCCAGGCTATCTGTAATCAGAGGTACATTTAAAACTGGAATGTAATTCAATTTCAGTCACGTGTTTCAAAAACACAAACTCCTTTCTGGATTACTATTCGCCAACAAAATTATAAATGTAATTATTTCCTATAAATGATCTGTGAATCAGGCTAATGTAAGGGAATAGTTTTGAACACTAGCTGGTTATATACTTGCTCAAATATTTTTAACCAAACTATGTTACGGGCTGCAGCTTTAAAGCTGCAAAAGTTGTTAATTTGCTCTTCTTTCTTTTGTTCTTTGATTAACAGACATCACAGCAGCTGGGTTATTAGGTAATTTGTCTGCTATTACTTTAGCGAGCTGCCGCCACTGAACATGTAATGGGTCTAATAATGATATTTCATTTCTTGCTTTAATATGAAACGATACAGGCTACAGCACACCACCATATTAGTGAGTGCAATTGAAGAACACAGTACAATGGCTGACGGGACAGAAAAATAGTTTTTACTGACATATAACCTGACCACATCACATCTGCATTTGACTGATGTACACTGATGTACAGCAAAGATGCTCTTAATGCTATTATTGTTGAGAAAAAAGAAGCAGCAGCTGTGAGTGGGGTGGTCAACCCTAGCTTCGCCTCTGTGAGGAAAAAATGAATTGCCTGCATTAAAATTATAATTTTTACAGCACTAAATATATTATTTAATATAATATAATATACCACGTGAAGCACATGGTTTGCACATCTGATTTCAATGCAGTTTCTATGTATATTCAATGGTTCAATGTGTGAGAACCCTTCAGTTTGAACAATTAATCCTTATCGGATACAGAACAGCATAGGTTCAAATACAAACTCTCTGAACCATACAACCACTAACAGAACAACAGCATTCCAGACCCAGAACGAACAAGGCGGGTACACAGGTGTTGAGAAATCACCTCTCATTTACCTGAAATCATGTGACTCTGATCCTGCTTAATATGGCAAAGCAGGAAATGTTTTCAGGAGGGAAAGTGAAGAAGAACAAGAGTACAGTTCTGCGCAAACACACTCGAGAGACATTCTTGTGATTGACACAGCTTTAGAGAAATGGCTTTCAGGACTCTGCAAGCAAGTGCCTGCATGCTTCTCCTAATCTCAGTCTTCTTACACTTCATGACAGGTACCGTAGCATTTAATACTTATCAGTGCAGATATTGGTCTTGGAGGTGATGTGGGACATGTGGTTTTATGTTTCTGGATTTGTCTTTAGGTGTCAGGACATCTACAAGTCGTGAAAAATGTGAGTGTGTTGAGGAAACTGGCTCAGTGCAATGGAGAAAAATTATAGACTACACGATCATACAGAAACATCCTCTTTGCAACAAGGTTCAAATCATGTGAGTAAAAAAGCATAATTCCCATTCAGGGGTATCTGAGTGTGTTGTGCTACGTAAGATTCATGAGACAAGCGCAGCCTCTGAAAAAGATGCACCTTTGATGAATTGTCAGAAAGTGTTTGCCTAAAACACTTTTGCAGAAATCATTTGGTAATTCAGATGCAGTCACTCCTTCCACAGATCATTTGCTTCAAACTGATATTGTCATCATCTTCTGCCTTCATGTTACCCACACTCACATGGCTTTTTTATTTACATTTACTGTTTTTTTGTCATCTCAGTGTTACTTTTTGCATTACTTAAAATGCTTGGTCATCACTGTCTGTCGTTGCAAGATGTAATTATTGTTTTGCCATCTTTTTAAATAAAAATATATATTAAGTTAATGTGACCTTTCAATGTGTATGATGGCTCTGCCTCCAAGTATAATACTATATGATATATACCATATAATACATATAATATATAATATCGTATTAATCTAAGAAATTCAGTACTGTACTGTAATACAATGTCCCAGCATTACTGGGACATAAGTCTGTAATAATTAACATGGAATTATATCACTCCTGGACATTTTGCAATCCGGGTAACTGTTAATGGTGTGTGAAGATATTACACAATATCTCATGTTGACGCATATCATGGGATCATTTATGTGGTGGGAAGCACAAAGCCAGGTCATGGTAATATGATTTTTTGCATCAGAATAGTTTCATTTGAATTTGGGCTTGAATGGGCATGTTAAGACAAATAATATTACTGAACTCTGGAAATATGAGCTCTGTTATGGCAAAATCTAATGGAATTTAGGCATGAGTGGGCACGATAATACAAATAATACCATACTGAATTCTGAAAATATGAGCTCTCTTATGGCAAAATCTAGTGAATACAGATGAAGCGGGATAGGGAAAAGAAAGAAATATGAAATGAAAAACTAAAATGTCTCACTTTATCTGGTTTAACTTTTAGTAAAAAACACTTTTACAATAGTCTAAGCATTAATGAAGCATTAATATAAATATAAATATAATGAATATAGTTTGGCATGAGTAAATCCCTCAGATCAAATGTTTCTGTATCTTATTGCTTGCAGTGGTTTGCACACATTTAAAACAATCTGTTTCTCCTCCACAGACTGCAGCTGTCAGGTCAACAAGCTTGTCTAAATCCAGACTCCATGCAGGGGAAAAGACTGCAAAAATGCTGGAAAAGGTATGTCAACAAACAGTTGCCCTCTAATGACACTGCAATTTATTTGATTATAATATACACTCATTTAAAAAAGTGTAAATTAAAAATACACGGATTTAAAACCTAAAATAGTTATATTTTAAAATATATATATATATACTGTATATAAAGTAAAAACACTGCCACTCTGTGGCAGAAGTAGACACTAGCATAAAAATACTTATTCTAAGATTTAGCTCCCGACTCTCTGCTTACCATATAGCTACAAAAGCTATACCAGCGTATTAAAACATTAACAATATTGAAAATAAAATATATAAAATACTGACAAAAAATACAAAAAATAAAATACTGGTTATATGCAGTACTAGAAGCCTTGTGTTTTACAGATTGTATGTGGCTGCTGACACTTTGAGTCAAGATAAATATGATCTCTAGAGAATTTTAAGTGTTTATGTTGCCATTAATGGTGTGCATTGATTTAGGGTTGAGAACATGTGTTTTTGCTTGTTTAGCTTTGTGGGCCTCCCCAATAATTAAACCCCTTCACTCTTCTATTGTCCAGGATTCAATTCAACACACAGAAGGGGAAGGACTGTCTGATGCTCCTTGGACAAAAAAGCCCAAGCAACTGTAATTCAACAATCTTGACCTTTTCTGTGTAGAAAGACTATGTTTCTTTGTCATTTATCCTGCCTGTCCTTTATTTTTCACAAATAAATGATATATGTATTATGCAGATGGTTTTTAATATTTTTGTACTGCTGTTTTCTAATAAAACCTTGTAAAAGTTTTTGCATGGTCTTTGCGTAATTATATTTCTATTTTGTGTATTTATTTGAAATTAAGCATTTGACATTAAATTTTAAAATACAATTTACACTATTTATCTGAAAGTGTCCCAATTTGCCTGTATTCACCTAAATACAATCAACAAAAGCCTTCTATTCAGTGATGGAAAATAATTTGAATATTCTATGTACTAACCCACCTCTGTCTATGACCATTCTCGTGAATTATTAAATATGGCACTTTAGTCTCATGGCAAGTAATGCCTTTGGAGAGAGAAAAAAAAAACACAATCTACTGTGTCTACCAGAAAGAATCCCTGATTTGCATTAAACTGATTTACATATACGGGGTCATGTCTAGAGATGCTCTCCAGCTGCATAAAGAAATAAGCCCCCTGCCCACCCAGTCAATTACTGCAAACCAGCTGTGACTCTGCTGCAGGAAAATATCAGGCATAGAGCCCTTAACCACTTCTGGATTTCTGTCACTATTTTGCAGAAGTTGGAAATATTTGAAAGACATCAGCAAAACACATAAGTTTTAAATAGGCTATTTTTGATTTGCTTTCATTATGTAAAGAAACATACACAAAATATCACAATTCTGTCAGGTGTTTCACTCAAGTACAGTTGGTTTTGACAGCTGTATAAAAACACACACCTGAGGACAGTTTCAGGAGAAGCCTAGGTGTCCTTCAAAAGAAGACAGCGGTACATACAGCTCACCTGCAGAACTATATAATAAAAAAACACCTCAATAAAACCATTCCATTAAAACACTCTTGTCTAGAAAAACATATCATTACTGTTTCCAGACATTGTCCTTACCATCTCATGAAACGCCGTTCCTTTGTACGTTCCTTTGTAAGAGCCGACGGAGACCAGATGTTTTGTAAGACAGGGGCGCACGAGCTTCCTGTTTTCAGCTCCGTCTGAGAATATCTCTAGGAAAATATGACACGAAAGGTCGGATAAAATATTTGAGGAAGTAGATGCTTTGAGCTGCCAAGGCACTTCCCCCATGGGAAGACAGATTTGTTTTAGAAGGGAAATTATTATTTCGACGGCACTTGCCAAATAAGAGAACTGAATTTACAAACAAAGTGAATACTTACTGTATACCTTATTTAAATACTATGCATAGTTCGGTGTAAACTTCACAGTAAATTTAAAGGAATGGTTCAACCAATAATGACAATTCTGTCATCACTTATACCTACAGTATGTTTTTCAAAACCTGTATTATGACTTTATTTCCCATATATTGAAGAATAGTGTTTGCTTGGTAAGCTAAACAGTTTGATGACCACTGACTTCTTTTGAAAAAATAAAATAATAATAATTTGTTACTCAGATGATTAATGATATAAATAAACAATGACAGACTTTTTTTGGGATAAGATTAGCTAGCTGATGTAGAATGACATCATATTTTGTGTTAAAATATCATTTTGACTTCATGTGAATTGGTTTAAATTTAGAGAAGATAATATTATAATGTTAAATATGGACAGGAAATTATGAATCTCAACCTTACAATGAATAAACTTAACCTCCCACAGAAGTACACATTAAACTGCACTTCTGCTATTCATCTGTGTGGAGACAATCAGAAAGTATTGAACACTAATGTGCAGGGAACATTAATCATCTTAATAGTGACCCCAAAACATCTATTTAAAACAACAAAATAAAAAAATTAAACTTTTGTGAATTCTACGGTATAGCTATTTTGATCATCCAAGTTCAAAGGCCTATGGGTATTTCCCACTGTCTACATTTGTATTATATCTTTTTGAGACATTAAGGGGCATTTTTAAGCTATAGAAGATCAAGGAAGATTTGCTATATGATGATCTATTCTACTGGGTTTATTTGCATCAGTCATTCTCATTATTGGTGCAGAAAGCATTATTGCGTGACCCACTGACACTCATAGATTTTTTACTCCAGTTCTTTTGAACAGTGCCCATGTGCGACTCTAACAAATGCCAGTAAAACACTGAAGCTATTTGATTAGACCCACAGCATAAGTGCAAAGAATTTATTTACTGAGTAATTTAAAATTTATCCATTAACACCACACATGAATGCAGCATACTCAAGAATTCAGGATGTTGAAGTCATCCATACAGGTTAATGGAGAGGAATAACGCATGGGGGTTGCTGTCCAGTGTTTAGGCTGAAACCCTCTTGTCTGGGTCAGTATGATGAATGGAATCTCTTAATTGTATTGACGTATGGAGACTGGATGCAGGAGCTCCAGGCCTTAAGCTTACAGACTGGAATAAAAAAGCAATTCTTTGGCAGACAGTGTTTAAAGGTTGTTTCAGGAGCTCAATCTTGTAAAAGAAAGATGTTAAAGACTGCGAGCAGATATTTAGAAAAATAAATTCTAAATTCAGTGATTCAGTGATATTACATTAAATAAAACAAGTAAATTTAGATGTCACTACATAAAACATTTTTTAGGTTAGTCAGTACTTTTACTGTGTATTTGCTTTTGATCTGCTGCTGATTGTTTATCATTTTTGTATATACAATGTCATTGTTCAGCAAGGATGCATTAAATTGACCAAAAGTGACATTAATGCTTCAAATAAATGCTATTCTTTTACACTTCATCCATTAGCCATGTAAAAAAGAAAAGTAAAAAATCATTTCAGTTTTAACATTGATAATAATAAATGTTACTTGAGCAACAATTCACCATATTTGATCATAAGTAGCATGGATACATTTGTAGAAATAGCCAACAATACACTGTGTTTACGGTCTAATCATTGGTGCTTTATCAGACGTGCTATCCTCTGGTTCCACTTCATGGTATTCTTCCATTTCATCATCATTATGTCTGAGACTCTCAATGAAGTGCACATTTCTTGTGTCTGTTTGTCTGTTCTTGCGTTGGGTATTCTTCGCTGTCTGAGCCCTGTCTGTGGGACCATGCAGTTTGCTATTGCTAGAAAAAAAGATGCTCTTTTGCCTGAAATGATGTGGAAGAAAGAGAATGTGTGTTCAGTGTCCTCTCTGTCTGTGACACAGACAGTAGACAGAGCCGAGTCTCTATGGGATGACCTGGACTCTTTTGGTGGATCTGACTTCTTCTTTTTGCTCAGTATGAATGAGCAACAATTCACCATATTTGATCATAAGTAGCATGGATACATTTGTAGAAATAGCCAACAATACACTGTGTTTACGGTCTAATCATTGGTGCTTTATCAGACGTGCTATCCTCTGGTTCCACTTCATGGTATTCTTCCATTTCATCATCATTATGTCTGAGACTCTCAATGAAGTGCACATTTCTTGTGTCTGTTTGTCTGTTTTGCGTTGGGTATTCTTCGCTGTCTGAGCCCTGTCTGTGGGACCATGCAGTTTGCTATTGCTAGGAAAAAAAGATGCTCTTTTGCCTGAAATGATGTGGAAAAGAGAATGTGTGTTCAGTGTCCTCTCTGTCTGTGACACAGACAGTAGACAGAGCCGAGTCTCTATGGGATGACCTGGACTCTTTTGGCGGATCTGACTTCTTCTTTTTGCTCAGTATGAAGTTAAAGAATCCAGTCACAACCAACATAATTCCTGCAAGGAAACAGAAAAAGTTTATAAATTCATCTTAACCTTTATGTTGGTCCATAATATGTTCGGCCTGATTTATTGGAGGGGGTCTCTTTACAGACTGTATGACTCCCAATCAAAATCGTTAAAACTAATAATCCTTCTTATAGATCTCACAAAGTCCAAATGCATTTATTTAAGTTTGTCTATATGCTAGCGTATTCACTAGTAAAAAAATTAAAAAATAAGCAGACATTTAGCCATATAAATAGTTTTTCAATAATGTGTATAATTTTGTTAAATGTATTATGTATTTATTTACTTATTAAATATATAATTTATGTAAAAAGTGAAGCACCTGGTATTACAGCATGCCATACAAGCACTGGATGCAGGAAACACATCAAAGACATCATTGTGTAGTAGAGAAACTTCTGAAACCCCAACATTGGCATCTTCTTCCAAAGAATGAAAATCTTACATGTAGGTGGACAACTCCAATCAAGAAAAACAGATTGAATTCTATAAATGCATGGATTAAAATGACAATAATACCACAGATTATGACTAACAACCACAAGTACATGATCTTTTATCATTTGAATTAACATACGGAAGGCACATTGCCCAACGAGTGTCGATGAAATAGAGACTTCAAAATCATGATCAGCACCGAAGAGAGCCTGTAGAGGATTCAAACAGAAGTATGGTTTATAAAAAGTTTTAAAACTTTCTTTGTTAGTAACCCCATTGTTGAACCATTGTTGTTAACTAAAACTAAAGCCATAAAAAAATGTACATTTATATTTTAAGTCAAAGTACTAAAATAACAAACTTTTTTTTATTACAAAAACAGAAAAAATTCTAAGCATTTACTCTTAAATAAAATACCCAGAAACTATAAAAAATCCAAATTCAAATACAATAAACACTATTACTATAATATATTTTTACATTAGGAAACAATAAAATATAATAAAATAACAGAAATGAAGGAATGTCTCAGAGAACTTACAGTTTGAAAAATACTGTAAAAAAGCTGTCACTGGGGGTGTTACACTTTCAAAAAGTAACACCTGTACTAACTTGAATACCTTTTAGGTGCATTATATACCATTTAGGTAATAATATATACACTTTAGGTACTAATATGCACCCTTTAAGTACAAAAGTGTACCTTTTGAAAATGTAGTTCCCCAGGTACAGCTTTTGTACCTTCTTTGTCTGAGAGTGAATAACAAGGTGCTACGCCTCCCACAGCAGCTCATTTTGATACTCACAGGGAGATAGACGGCCAAGCTGTTGAACTCCCCCTGTCTCTGAGTCTCTAGACCCACTGCACAAAGCACTGATGAAACAAACACACAGCGCTCATATTAAACCTGACCTGCAGAAAGCATAATCATTACAAATAAAAATCTATATTCTGAAGCATATAATAATCACATTGTTTTAATATAATATATACAAAACTGTTGAATGCAATTTTTATTGTGCCATTAGATGTCAGATTGCCACACACCACTGCTGGGCAATTAACCTAAGATCACTATTGGTGTGGCTGGTTTTGAAAACAACATACAATGTACAAACCAAAAATTAATATAACTGAAAAAATACATGTTATTTGATATGAGAGAATTGTGCAGTTCCCCTGTGCAGATGCAAAGTCTATGGCAATTTTGAGAAATCTTAGCACATTTGAATAGATTTTCTTGTGATTTGTGAATTAAATACTTCAAAAGCATTTTTTTTTGTATTACTCTTAATATTCTTATCATATATTTAATAACACCATTTAGTTTTACTCATATTAATCTACATCTTGAAATTTTTTTTATTTATAGAACTTTAACAAAAAAGCAAGACAAAACATTTCAAAAGCTAAGTATTGTGGGTTAATGTGGATCTAATACTTGAATATTCTATTAAACAATTTTTTAAAAATAAATTGTATCATTATAATTTTAAAAAAGCTGGTATCTGTTTATTTTATTCATCCCTACTCTTTTTTGTTTATTATTATATTTTATTTTTTTTGGCATATACATTTATTCTCCTTTTTCAATTAAATGGGTCATTACCTAAACAATGGAACAATACACATTTTTAGAATTCTACACTTCAATCACGAGGTCAAACAATCCAATGACTACTATACATGTTCCTTGATATTTATATATTTGTTATGTATAGCACTTCAAGTCAAACAATGGCTTACGAAAGAACAGCAAAGACACAGTCCTACCTGCAGCAGTCGAGATGCCAAGAACTCTGGTGGCACATTCCACTATAACCCACAAAGCTGAGCTCTTCATGGCCAAATGAAAAGGTTTTTTTGCTTTAGAACATTTGTTGATAGTTAAAGTTCTCTATTGATAGTTAATTTAATTAATAGTTTCGAGTCAAAAACTTTGTGCGAGGACGGCAGTACATGGCTAGAAATCTCCTCGCCTAAACAGGAGGGCGTCCCAGTGCAGATTTTACCCTAGTAATCCAGCCTAACATAGAAACTAAAACCTAAACACTGACCACCCTCTGCTTGTTCTGCTGCATTCCACCTCTACTCAAGGTGAGGGGACAAAACAACAAAAAAACTTTACAGTTAAAGATTACCTGAATAGGCACTAGCATAGAGCACAAATAAGGCATGTTCTCCTGAGGGAAAACTCTCTCAGACACGCACACATACACACATAACTGCACCACTTCTGCACACAAGCCTGTTGCAGGACACTTAGAGGTTATGAGCAGTGTGACCTTCATGAGGAGGTATTCCACCCTCCATCCCTTTACAACTGCTGAGGGACATATTCAAATTAAATTACCTTCAGCCAATCAGCCAATTAATCAAAATTGTCCTTGGCCAAGGTCAGATTGTGTTTTTACAAAGTAAATGTACATGGAGGGGGTCTCCAACGTCAACTCGATAAGCCCCGTCCTGATCCAGATGATTAATGTTGGAGAAAGCAGCAGTACTTTCATAGTCCAATCCTGACACAAGACAGATGTTAATCATTCTCCAGCAGACACACTGAACAGACACCATATCTTCCAGTCTTTAGTTACCTGTGTCAAAGGTCAGACTTTTCTCAGTCATAACAGATCACAATTGATTAGAACCACAGTGCACCCGCATGACAGCATGACACAGTAAGGGGCCATCTAATTACATTTATTGATTTAAAAATACATATACAAGTGTCAATTTTTAGAAATTGAGATTTATACATCCCATGAAAGCTTTCCATTGATGTATGGTTTGTTAGAATCTGACAATATTTGACTGAGATACAACTATTTCAATATCTGAAATCTGAGGTTGAAAAAATATCTAAATACTGAGAAAATCATCTTTAAAGTTGTCCAAATTAAGTTTTTAGCAATGCATATTACCAATCAAAAATTAAGTTTGGATATATTTATGGTAGGATATTTACCAAATAACTGCATTGAACATGATCTTTACTTAATATTCTAATGATTTTTGGCATAAAAGAAAAATCTATAGTTTTGACCCATGCAATGTATTTTTGCCTATTGCTGCAAATAAACCCCAGTGACCAAGACTGGTTTTATGGTCCAGGGTCAAACATGATTAAAAACAAATCAAGACCAGAATGGAAAACGGGGTTAAGCTAGAAAAGTGTTTTTAATTTTTTTTACATTTCAAATCAAATAGATTGTCAAAATATGACATTTATTTTCTGTTAACCATAATATCAAATATATCTATAATATCTAACATGAAAAGTCATGTGTTTTGTGTTAATGCTTTAAATACAAGTCGTAGGACAACAAAATGCACCATATCATGGAATGCACATGTACATATACACTTGACAGCCATTACAACATTACTGAACACAATTGTAGAGAAATTCATGGTCTATCAAAGAGACTATCAATGTCATAACTTCCTCAGCACACAGTCTCTGAGGTTAAATACCTCACTGGCCCGCTCATCATTTTAAAAAACACAACCTGGATCTTCATAAATAAGCAGCAATAACAGGGGATATGTGGGAGTAAATGGAAAAACAGTACAGATGTGAAATGTAAAGTCTTTAGGTTTATTTGACCTGGACATTCAGAGGACAAAAGAGGGACTCTGCACCAACAGATGAAATGACTTCAGTTCTCAGTTAACTGAGGCCCTGGAGGAGACATTATGTACTATACATCTTATACTGTCCAGAGTCAAATAGGCTATCTTGGCAAACACTTGGAGAGTTCTGCTCTAATTTACAACTCTGATATCCAAGTTGATTCCTGCTAAGAGGAAAAATGTAAATCCCCTAACATTAGAACAAGGCTACCTTTGTTTTCTGCCTGGATCAACTGTTTTCCAGATTAGCTGCATATTAATCCAGGTATGGGTGTGCATTTTTGTGCTACGTTCTTTATTCAGACTGTGAATTTATTCACTGACCAATAAAAACTAAATGAATAACTTAATCAGAAATTGTACTCTCTCTCACTCTCTCTCTCTCTCTCTCTCTCTCTCTCTCTCTCTCTCTCTCTCTCTCTCTCTCTATATATATATATATATATATATATATATATATATGGAATGTGGCTCCTTACAAAATACAACATCTAATAAATAATATAACAACAAAACATAAAATCACAAGAATTAGAGTCAGAGATTTGAGGGATTTTTTATCATCTGCCAAGGGAAGGTCCAAGAAGTTATGAAAGACATGGCAATATGGCTTATAGGAATATGATGATCTGAGCTGAGTTTACTGCAGTGGGTGTAGTTTAAAAGCCGAATTTGGAAATATTGGTCTCTGTGATGTTGAAAAAGCCCTAACCTTAGTTTACTATGTTGATTTTGTTAAGACAGCATAATAGTAGTATTGTTTTCTTGCGATGAATTGATTGTGTCATTTGTTTGTTGCTTTGGATGAATGCGTTTACTAAATGAATAGATGCAAATGTAAATGTATCCACTCAGTGCATTTCTAGCTGTGACTCTCTTTGTACTACTTGCATCTTTCAAGCTCACAGCATAGAGCTGTTATCCATGTAAAATAAAATGCATGCACGCAGAAAAAGTGTCATAGATTAACTTTACCACCAGAATATCTTTTAACCTTTTGAACACTCCAGTGCTATATGATAAACAGTGCAAGTGAAAAATAAGTAACATTTGCAGCTAGTGAAAATGTCATGTTACTGCATGCTATGGGAACTATATAGACTAAATAATGCAAACAGAATCTGGTACCATAATAAATGATTTAGAATATATATATATATATATATATATATATATATATATATATATATATATATATATATATATATATATATATATATATATATATATATATATATATAAAATCTAAACAAAAGACACTGATGAACTGAAAGGTTGGCTTAAAAAACATAGGGACAAGTAAGTTTGTTTAAAGCTATTCAAGTTCTGACATTTTGATTAAACAAAAATAGGTCCAAAAAATTCTAAAATGCACAATAAGATCAACAAAATGCATCTAAAAAATAGACAGGATGGATTTTTATGTCATGCCAACCATATGCCGTTATGACAACGAGAATAAAACAACACAGCAGATAAATATCAATTACGTGTTCCTAAAAAACATTAAACCAGAAATCAATATAAATACTTGGCATTAAGGTTTTGGTTTGTATCTATGGCTGCAACATGTCTGGGTTTTATCTGCAAGGACACATAATAATTATTTTAGTCAGAGCTGAACCTCACTGAGCTGCGATGATGTAAAGACTGATGCTTACTGGCTAATACATGCATTGCTGAGTCAAAGTGACCCCTAAATCATGCTCTCCAAGCATTCTCTTTTATCACATTAATGGCCTTGAAATTTGTCCCATTCATACATAAACACATGCTCGGTGTGAATGACTCCCATTGGGAGTGATATATGAAATTTGAAGGCCTTTTGCGGCACTTGATATTTTTCTTTACATCAACAAGAAAAAAAATCTTATCTTTAGTGGAGTACAAACATCACACATGCCACAGAGCCATTTATCTTGCTAGCACAAAGCTGACAGACCTTTTCTAAAGCAAATCTACAGCACACCATTTAATGGCGACGATGGTGTTAATGAGCTTGATAAGGTGTCATGGTATAGCAGTCAGTTATAACACAACATTTCATCAGACCCCTATGTGTAATTGTGTAATCATATGTGCGGGATCACTGCGAGCTGTTGGAATTCCCCAGCCTGCTGTTGTAATGACAAGAGGACAGAACTCTGTGTTTTGCAAGCAGTGATTTACTCATGATTTGTAGAATTTAAGTTAAAATATGATATTTAGATTTTAAAAAAGAGGTGATCTGCAATAAGTTACAGGAAAATATGAAGCTGTAGATGAACCATATTGTTTAATGTGTGTTTCTGGACTCCCCCTCGTTTCCCATTCTATAATGAGATATCTGCCATGGAGCTGTTATTCATCACGGCCTACTGGGGTACATTTAATCTTGATTACAATGGCAATTTTATCTGGCTTTATAAACATCTCATGAGATGTATTCTTGTTCAACATCAAACTTCTCTGCATTCAGAAAGACATTTGCTTTTGTTGCAACATGAAGTGAAGAGAAAGCTCATTTTTCAGAAGGTCTTGTGCTTTAAGTAAATAATATCAAGATGACTGATCACTAAAATACTGATCCCTTTTTTCTATTTTTATGCTGTACAAGATCACATGCACAAAGGGTTTGTCTGAAAGATGGAAAGCCCCATGGTTGCATTTCAGCAGTTAAAATAATAATTTGCTTTATTTTATTATTTTTAATATAAATGCACTACTGTTCAAATGTTTTGGGGTTGGTAATATTTTTTATGTTCTTGAAGTCAACAAGAGTGCATTTATCTGACTCAAAATATGGTAAAATCTCAAACATTGTGATTATTACAACGTGGTTGGGATTATTAAAATATTATTACAATTTAAAATATGTGTGATATCAAAACTGAATTTCGGCAGTCTTCAGTGTCACATTCAGAAATCTTTCTAATATGCTGATTTAGTGTTGAAGAAACATTTTCTAAGTTCAAAATAACATAAATGAACTAAAATATTAATTTATGCACAAAAAAGTTCCACTTTCATATTGACTTTATTTCTAATGAGAAGTGTGAACATGAGCATTGCAGTCACTAATTATTTGCTTAGTCATTACTAAAGCTCATTTGTTCAAGATCATTCGATATGACATGCAACTTGAAACCTGATCAGAAAAAAAGTATCTTCATTTAAATCTAAATCAAGTGAAAAAACCCAAGCTTTATGCCTCGAGACACACCGTTAGTAACAAATTTGATGGCAACACTGACACTGTGTGGCTGCAGGGGAAACTGCGTTCTTTTTCTTATTTTTTTCTATGGCTTTCATCAAAGTTTTGTGTATTGCCCTATTTTCAGACTCCACTAACAGGAATATGTTTTGTGTGATCATTCATGAGAAACACTGCGAGGATGCAGAAATAGGACATTGACCTTTGCCTTTTGAGGGAGATGATAAATGAGGTCAGAGGAGTGGTGGCATCAGCTGATGACAGGAGGAGCATCAGTGGAGTCTGTGTAGCTTCATGCTGGAAGGAGCCACAGAGCTCCAGCTGTGAGTCAGAAACACCATCTCAAACTGTCCTTGTTACAGTCGATTGCCGGGATCTCCAAAACACAGCTATACTCTGATAAGATAGTAGAGAGCATAACTGATCCTGGACTAAAGAACCTATTTCATCTCTGCCATTTCCCAGCCAAAAGGATCACAAAATAAATTACCCATGAGTCCCTTGCGGGTACAGCGGGATTCTGAAGGTTTTAGGGTGGCTTATCTGATGAGTCAGTTCATACTGGGAAAGAGAACTGATTCCTGTTATGTGTTAGTAAAGAATAAAGTAATCTAATTACAAGAAACTGAAGTCATAGTTTCATGCTGTTACGCAAATCTTGAAATACAATAAAACTGGGAAAAATTATATAAATACACAAAAAACATCTGTTCAGCAAAACGAATCCAGCACATTATAACAAATAATGTTGATCTATGAATATGATTACTAACAATTGCATCTACATCTTCCTAAAATATAGGAGCTGCTATATATTTCCATTTATAGTCTTTAAGAAAAAAGTGAATTGTAAAAAGTGTCTATTAAGTGATAGATGAATAGATGGACGGACGGACGGACGGACGGACAAATAATTATTTCCCAAACATGAATCTAAAATAATAATATTAAAAATTGTATTCATATTCCAACATTTTAATTTAACTTAAGTAAAGAGCAGTCATAACTTAAGTGTGCATTTATGAGATTATTAATCTGCTAAACGTGTATCATAATTACCATAAAGTGTGCACTTAATCTCAGACACACACAAACAAAATAAATATATAAATACATGTGGATGTAATATATAAATACATGTGGATGTAAAATAACCATGTTATACATTTCCTTAATAATTTAAGTGCACACTTTAATTTAACTAAATGTGTGTGTGGTGGTGGTGGTGGTGGCGGGGGGGGGGGGGGGGGGGGTCTACAAAATTGAAGTCATATCTTAAGCGTGCACTTATGATATTAATGATATATGTTGTGCCATGTACCATACTCAAATTTGGATTGCAAACCTTTGCTGCAAAGGTGTATCAGGACTGTTTGCACACTAGATGGGCCCTGTGCTCAAATTCTTGTCATTTAATCTCTGGGTGATCCTCAGCTTTAGTGAGTTATTGGCCTGAGCCCCTCTCATTATTTCTGATTGCTCCACTCTTTGTTCCTCTAAGCAGTGCTTCATAAAACTCTAGGAGCGGAGATAGAGCCTGACAACCATGGTGTTTCTGTGGGGCCCTCGCTGCACTTCAGCTGGATTAGAAAAAGCCCATGTGGATTACTGCAGAGCCTGCCGTGCTGATGAGTATGTCCTTGTGAAGGACACACAAGACTAATATCCTGCAGCTGGGATCTATTAGATCACCATATAAAACAAATTGGCGGTGTTTTATCAGCAATCCTGACAAGAGCAGGCATTGCATGTCTTCCGTACAATATGAATCTTTGCTAAACTTCAGACTATCACATTTAGGGGTTCTTAGCATCATGACAATCCATGAGAGAGCCAGAAGAGCGCTTCGGGTGCACACACATGCCTATCTCAGGGCTGATTTACTCCAGTTAAAAGGAGAGTACCACATCTACTCCTCAACGTCCCAGTAGATTGAGTTGAAGGACACCAGAGGAATTTTTCATAGCATTTGACATCTGAAACGTTCCCTGTCTGTTATAACAAGGACTGCTCCTGCACCTTCTGACTTTGTTTTTATTTTTTGCTCTGATTTTGAAGAGTGCAGGAAATTATTACAGTTCTTATGCAAGATGGTAAGCTCATCATTATGTCAGTCAGGGCTTTACTTTTAAATGAAGACATCTGTTCTTCTGACAAATGGAATATAAATGATGGACTCAAATAAAGGCAAGCACAATGAAAGTCATCTTAAAGTAATATCATTTTAATTTCATACACTGATGATTGCAGAAATTGAGCAATTACTAACAACCTTCATTGCACTTTAATGCAAAAATATAATATATAATAGGGAAATTGCATATATATATATATATATATATATATATATATAATGCAAAACATACACAGGGGGTTCAAAAGTCCAAGACCACTCTTAAACCTAGAAATAAACAAATGTTAACGTTCTCAATCAATTTTTTCTTTAAATGTTTTTATTAAATAAAAATGTAATAATTTGTAATAAAAATGTTCAATAGTGGTCGCAAACATTTTAAGCTAATCATTTCCAGACATGTCATTCCAGCACTAAAAGCTGAAATGAACACCACAAGGTTTTATCTTCTTTTTAGAAAATGTATATATTTCACCAAAGTCATTTATACCTGGCTAGCTATGTCTAAGGAAGGCCGTGTGTGTCAGAGGAGTAGCATCAATCTCTCAAAAAAGGAAATGGAGGAGAGATTCTAGCCGTGAGGAAAACAAATAGGTTTTAAGAGCCCATAGATCTTTTCTCTTACTGTGATCGTTTTTCTTATGAAGAAAGATTATGTGGAATGCAATATTTCACTAAGCCAGAAGCTGCACTGTAATACACTTACAAATAAAAATAGGCTTATGTATTTCTTAAAGAAGAGGAAATAATTTGAGCAGCACTGAATTAGCAAGATGATATGTTATACAGAATTGTGCCATCCATATCTTTCAGAAACAGCCTCCGTAGACTTTTGTTTGTGAAGAGAAAGATCACTGCCATATGTTTCTAAAATAGAAGACCCATAGTAAAAAAACCTAAACTATTTTATTTGAGTAATGACTAATAGGGTTTTACTAAAGCAGATCTCGCTTTGCTTGTTCAGAAATGTGTGGTGGTGTATTTCTGAAGAACTATTGACATAGGACTAGCAATTATATATAGCAAAGACATATTGGAATGTGTCTGAATAATTGAATCCCACCAGACAGAATGACTTTAACAAGTGGATTTTGAAGAGATGTTGCATGTTTATTTTTTATTGCACCTTGTCTTGCACCAGTCACATTACAGATAGTGATGATAAATGAGCCAATTAACTGTGGGCAGACTTCTGAAGTCTTGGATTAAAAGAGAGTCATGGAAGACTGTAATGAGCCAGGCTTCTGTCATTGGACTGATGTGTCAGAGAGATTAATGAGCATAAATGAACAGCTTTTTGTGTGGAAGAATGTAATACAGTCCAACAGTTTAATTGCCATCAACTATCAGACAAAAGGGCTGCTTCCACAAACAAAAGCAATGATTAATGTGCATTTATTAAACGATCCAAAAAATTAAATGTAGCTGTAATTTGCAGGTAAAAGCAAATTGCTGTTTATCTGAGAGCTACACTGCCCCCCTTTGGAGACTTTTCAGACTGTGACGCTCTCTCTTTACCATTTGTAGTGTATTACTAGCTCAGCAGAAAGTTGATTAGGACCCAAGTGTACGACATCTCTTAAACCATAATTCACCTGTGAGGTTGCCAAATCCCTGTCATTACAATTATAGCTGTAATCTGTAATCATGTAACCAACTGTTGCACCAGTATTACATCTTTATTTCTCAAAAACGGCCAGTGCACATAAAGAGTATACACTCTCATAATAACCCACTTGACCCTGAAGTGCTATACCAATAAAGCCTGAACATAAGGAACCTCCTGGCCCATTTTTACCCACTTCATTTGGCTGTATGTTGTGAATTTTATGGATCATGCATGAGCCAGACTGGAGCCTGCTAAAGTCAGCGGCAGCTGGCAGTCACCAGCACAGTTGCTCTGCCAGTCTGGCTGTCTTTAGAGACTGAACATTTCTGAATAGAGCTCAGTGAATTCTGTCATGGCTCAGTGGTGGTCCAGAATTCAGATTGCATGTAGCAATTAATCAGGATCTGAAAGGTAATTTACCAGACTGCTTTACTGCCTCACCTAAACAATGTATTAGCTTAATTTGCTTCCTGTAAACCTAGAGTGACTTTGCTCAAAGACAGTTTAATGGCAAACAGGATGCATTATGCTCCCAAAAAGTTGTAAGACAAGTGTTTTGGGCCAGAGGTAAAATTAAACAGTATGTCAGAAACACCCATGCAAATAAAAGGTAGGTTTGGTATGAAAACACAGCATGTAGAGTTTAAGAAAAGTGAAAGGAGACCATGATGAGGCTTGCACAAGAATTTGGCATTACGCCACACTTGACAGGACATTTAACATTATAATACTCAAACATGTAACTCATATGACTGCAAACAGATTATAATCTAAAATTACATTACAAAAAAGAATTTGTGGGGTTTTTTTTAGAAGCCTGAAAAACCAAATACTGGCTATGAATATATAATGAAGCATTTTCCCTTAATGAAAGGAACAGTCAAAACCTACAGTGTGAGCAGTGACAAATCAATGAAAAAGAAAAAGAAAGACTATGGTGTAATGAATGAAGACTTTGTTAATAAAATACAGCTTGCATTGACAGTTGAAACAAGTGTAATGAGATCAACACAGTAATGGTAGTTTTACCAATCCTAAATGAACACAAGTCTATATGGTATACTGGCAAAGTGACCAAATCCAAACTAAATACAGTGATAACCAGAAGAGGTTTGGTTAATTTTTCATCTTAGGCTCATAAATTACAGATGAGATTACGCAAGCATTATATCAAAATAATGGAAAACACCAGGCTCATAAAAGGTGTTTGGGCACAGACCAAGAGTGCTGCATGGCTTTCATTACACATTTCTCTTCACCAGAATTCTTTAAAAATGAAGTGAAAGAAAAAGGATCAGAAGAGGATGAATTTCTCATATTGCCTTTGAGTTTATGTTTGGAAACAACCCCAGACTCCTTACTCTGAAGGGAACTGCTGCTTTCAGGCTCTTGATGTAACCCTAACCAAAGCGGTTCCTGTTATATGACGAGGTCATCTAATAAGATTTGGTATGTAAAACTAGTTTTGTTGGAGAGCTTTACATTATGTTTAGTGGAACACAGCTGAATTAAAGCAGTAGCCTCTATAAATAACAAATGTTTCAGAGATTTAAGCACATGTTTTTGTCTTATATCCTGATATTTTAAGTTCTGAGCCGAGATCTGGGTCTATAGAAGCTTACAGATTGTTGCTCTTCAAATGTTATGGTTCTGTAAAGAAACAGATGGGAGATGTCACTGCATAAGCATTACATGAAACACAACATAATCCATTATGTCCATCAAGCACTGATGCTCTGTTTAGCATAAAACTCCTCAACCCTGTTACAGATAAGTGAGTGTGACCTAACCTATCCTATCCTATCCATTTGGTTCCTGTTGTGTTTTTATTATATTACTAAGTGTTAAAAAGACTTTCCCCTTCCTTTCAGTCATTGTATGAATACCGTTACAAAGACTTGAAAAGTCATAATTCTTAAAGCGCTGCATTGTTTTCCAGAAAAACAAAACCCCCAAAGCTCTATAACCCTGTGTGCCATGAACACCGATGTCCTAGGCATAAAACATAATCATTCTTACAATCAAAACAGGAAACTAAATATGAATGACTTGACAAAAGAGGTGAGTGGCTTCCTCGAGAGGACAACTTTCTGACCCTGAAAAGGCAGTGAACTCTGATCGCGGATGTTGTGATGGCCGTCAACATTTGCTTATGTTGGGGTAAACTGGACATATTTCCACAGAATAAGGTTGCTTCAACCCATTCTCCGGAAAGTAGATCATTACTTACAGATTTTTGATTTCATGCCCAGGATTATGAAATTAAAACAATCAAACAAACAAACAAACAACAACAAAAAAAATCACTGTCTGGCATCCAAGTCCCATTTAAACTCAGTCAAGCAAATATGAGGGAATGACCAAGGAGACCCTTGAGGTTTTCTCGAGCACCCTATAAAACACAAATTGTTATTTGATTAGCAAACACTCTTACAACTTCTGAGTGTTGTAGTTTCTAGTCCTAAATGACCTTAATAACCACAAGTATTTGCACTTTGATGGACCATAAATACATTTTTTATGCCTTCCCTTTCCTTAATTTTTTTTAGAGCTTTAAATTATCGAACATACTGTACTGGTGAACCATTAATGTGCCACAAGCTGATGATATGGCAGAGCCAACAGCTACAGTTAAACTCTTGTTTTCACAGACGGAGCACTGAAAACGTGCCAAAAAAGAACTCCCACCTGCAATATAAGTTTGAAAACACGGATTTAAGCACCGGCAGGATAAATGGACGGGGAGCCAAAAGAAACAAACAGACAAGAACAAGCGTATGGAGCCAAGGCAGCGGTGTGGCCATCGGCAGCTCTTCTCTCACACTCCTGCAGAGCCCAGCTGAGCAGAATGACAAACAAAAGCTTTCAAAGATGAGCCACTGGGGAATTAATCCCTATTATTACACATGGTATAGGTAAACATTGGCCATGTTCTGCTGTTATTTCAATGTCAAAGTAAAGGTTTATTCCTGCATCCTATAGTAGGTGGTTTTAATGTTACCACAGGAGCCCAGTGTCTTCCCACAGAGGAACAGAAGTCCTGCAAGGCTGTGTGGTCATGTCAGCAAAGCTTTGATTAAGATTAAATGGTGTTTTCAGGTGATAATTTGTATGTATTGATTGAAACCAGATGAATTTTAAAACACATTTAACAGCTGTGAGTGTTTTAAATCACATCTGAGCTGCCACATCATACTTATCAAAGTCAAAATGATTTATTCACAGTACCTATTGGAATATAAAAGTGCAATTAATAGCATATTTATAGAGTCTAGACACTTTTTATATCCATAAGCCCAAAAAGTTACAGTAAATATTCCAAATGTGTTTCAGTTCATATTATTTGTGTTTACGTCATTCCAGATGTGATAAACTGTTGTGATAGTACACCCATGTGTGTGCTGATTTTGTCATTAAATGCTAAATGACTATAAAAACGTTTGTAAACACAAGTTACAAAGCAGACATTTCCATATTAAGTCTCTCTGACAAATGTTCTCCATCTGTCTTATCTGGGATGTCTGCTGACGCATTTTTGCCAAACACTTCTCAGACAAATCCAACATTGCATGGATTTTGTCTCCTTCATGGGAAAACTACTCTCTTTTCAGCCATGAATTCTGCTGGACTGTGATAATGTAATAATCAGCCTGTCACACGCTATGAATGTAAAATCACAAAGGGCTTCACGCTTACAATATTTCAACTAAACTTTAGATTGACAAGCCGCAATATCCTATACTCTCCAATACTTTATACATGATTTGGACTGCTTCAAGACTGTAAAGACATTTAAAAGAAATTAAATAAAAGAGAATTTGTTTTTTTAAAGCATGGCACTCCTATCCAATCCATCTCAACTTGCAGTTTTAAATCCAACCTACCTACATTGTCCAAAAACATACACAGTTCTCTGCAGTGTCCAGATGAAATGAACACTAGATGCAGTAAAATGCCATGCCATGTCACACATATTGATTATTATGTAGATATTTGTGCTTCTACCTTTTCCAAAAACATACACAATTTTCTTTTTTTTTCTTTCTACCTTTTCCAAAAAACATACACAGTATTTACTTTCCTAATACCAAATTCGAGGTTTTTCCAAAACAAACCTAAGATGTACCCAGTGTTGTGTAAGTTACGTTCAAAAAGTAATTAATTACTATTACATCATTAATGTTGTACTTTAAAGTACTTTACTAATTTCTCAATGAGTAACTTAATATTCATTATAAGAAAAGTTAAACAATACATTTCAATTTGGCAAGAAAGCCAAACTAGTAAAATCCATACGTTTATGTAACCAAAATAACACTTTAACATAAAAAAATGACATAAATGGCCATTGCATTCATAAGATCTAAAGAATGGTGTGTGAAGAATCACGTGCCCCCTCACTTTGAATGGACATGACGCCTCTGAAGTAAGTGATAATGTCAGTTAATTTCTATATAACGTTAGCTATAGTTTATTTGCTGTTTGAATAACCATGGAAAGGAAACCTTATAGAGCCTAATTATAAATTTCTAATGTTTTTATTAAATTGTAATCACATTCAATACAAATTCAGTACCATTAAACATATGTTATTAGCCTACATGACACCCATGTCTGGCAGTTGCCTAAAGAGAAGGTTTTCTGAGGTTTAATACATTTGGTTGCTTTTAGCCTGACCCTGGAGCTGGTTCAACCTCCGCCTATGACCTCGCTTGAGTTTCATATGGATTACATAATCAGATTATATTCATTTTCGGTTTGAATTTGTTCATATAAAATTAGACACTTAAAACTCAGATACGGGGAAGACTTTCGTTTTGTAGTTTTCGATTTGAAGTTGGCTTTCTATAGACATATTTCTTTTATCTCTTTGAATGATTTTAATCTTATATGTATCGGAGAATTTAAGGTTTCTTTGTGAATCAGGAAAAACTGAAAGTGAACACACTGGTGAGCAGAGGGTTAAATACTCTGCATTCAATTTTATCTTTAGACGGTAAATTTAGATTTCAAATTCAATATTGATTTTAGAACTGTTAAAATTATTTACTGTATGTAATGCAAGTACTTCATAAGTAACTGTAATTAAATTACCTAAAAATGAGCAGTAATCCCTTACTTAACTTTTTCAGTGGATAAGTATAGTTTAATTATAGTAACACATTACACCCAACACTGGATACACCAAACGAGAATGTGCTGATATTTCACTTGTAGTCCCTTTCTATCAGTGCTTACCTTACCAATGCACCAGGAGGCCCCTGACCTGTGTCCTGGCCCTGCGGCCCTCAACCCCTTTGAATAATGGCCAGGGATCTCTGGAGGATGTGAGATCACAGCCTGCAGGATGTTAGCCATTAACCAAGACCCAGTGCTCCACGCGGGGACCAGGCCTAATTGTTTTTCTCTCACCCAGGTTAAGAAAGGCACAGCTGGCCCATGCAGATACATAATAATTTATGGTTATATGAATGCTGATTGCAGTTTGGAATCTTTATTGCTCTCACTGGCATTTAAAGTTGTTTAAACCTGTTCAAGAATGTAAATATCTGTCTGTCTGTCCTTCTAGTAACATTAAACAATGAATTATATTTTTTTATGAAGACAAAATAGTATAGGTTACATTGGTTACAAACACATCATTTAGATAAAAGGTCTAAAAACCATGAAAGTAATCTATCAATGGTTTGTTCAATGTGGTTTGTGCATAATTACATCCCTTTAATCTTTGAGATCCACAATGATCCTTTGTACAAATGAGTGAACCTCAACACTCAAGAAAGATGACAGTTCTGCCCATTAATGAGGCTTATTTCTACATGTGGTTTTTATGTGACTATAAAACAGCCAGCAGCCATGCTCATCCCACCCTGATGTGATGAAGTGATCAACCTCTACCCATGGTGCCTTTTGCTCTGAAACTTTATATAGGCTATATAGTCTCCAATAGACCCCTAAAAGATGCTTATAAACAACTAAGTGACATCTATACTTGAAATTACATGGTAATGATCACTTTTAATGCCTTTTATTTAAGGTATGCTTAGGAGTTGTGAGGAACTAGAAACTACAAATGATGGTAAATGAAGCACACAGTGGCATACTCCTCTAAGAGGTAAAGCAAGAGAATGTTGTCAAGCATAGCAAAAAAAAAAAAAAAAACATGGCATTAACCATTCAGTGATGACCCTCAGGATTTGGTTCACTGACTGACAAGACGCAAAGCAGTAGTGGTGTTAAAAGCTTGTCTCGTTCTCTGAGCTGTAAAACGATCAGATTTCGACAGATCCACTCTGAGTCAAAGACAGAAGAATGCTAACATCTCTCAGTCTCTTAGCATTCCTTTTCCTCTTTAAATGTGGTTTAATGGCTGACCCCGCTGACTGCTCCGGCTGCCAGAGTTTACGGAGGAATTGAAGCCTCGCTGTGGTTCACAAACAGAGGCTTCTCTCTGTGACACCAACATTTAGGGATCTCC
>NW_020528285.1:162500-211636 GCF_003368295.1 Carassius auratus | reverse complement strand
TGACTGCGCGCCCACGCGATCCGCTAGGCAGATGCGGAGAAAGCGAGAGAGGAAAGGCGAAGCATCACTTTAACTTAATTGAACTTTATCTCCCGAACACTGGGACTCTTGCCGGGCGTATTTTATTACACACCCAGGACTGACAATCATTTGAACGAACGAGGTTTTTTTGTGTTGGAGTCCCGTTTGACCATGGATTCAGTCGCACCTGGGAAAAAAAGGTAACGTCAGTCTGAACCAGGACCACTTTCTGTGTTTTGGTATGCGCGTGTTTTGGTGATATTGTTTCAGTAACTGAATTTTGTCATTTCCTTGCAGTTGTTGTCAATAGTCTCTCAATAATTTCCGCCTTATAACCTGTTGTCACAATTCATACCTCCGTATGAATGAAACCGCGACAAGAGTATTGATTTCACATATTTGAATGCTTTTCAAGCTTTTTTTTTGCTTTAAAAAGAAGTGTAGAAATGGATCAGTTATAGAAAACAATGTTGTTATAGAAAGTCAACTGGCTGTATAACAGTTGTGCGCTGATTCGCGAGGTTCCTTGAACAAAACAGATTTTTTTCAATGAATCAATTGAACCGGTTCCCAAAACCGGACTGAATGATTCGTTCACGAATCAGACTGAATCGAACTGCTGTCGAGGCATGAAATCTGCCTAACTGCAGTGAGAACGGTCTTTTACGGCGTTAAATCTGATTCAGTAAGTGAGCTAAGTAGCATGTCCAGCTAATCAACCAATTTACTTTAATAGCCGAAAAACATAAATAAAACGTATGGCACTGTATGACAGTTTTTCAACACACATACAAGTCTTTTTTTTTTTTTTTTTTTTTTTAGAATCACACTAAATGTAAATGCTAATTATTTTTAGGTTCTGAGTTACTGTTTTTATTTATTTATTTTTTTATCAGATGAATCATGGTATCAACAAACTGGAGACAACCTATATTAACTATTCATGGCGTTACTGGAACATGTTTTGCAGATGTCGAGGGACCAAGCGGTGACATAACCACGTCATTACTTAAAGGAATTGCGGGGTGAATCCGTTTTCAAAACGAACTGAATTCACATTACTGACAAAACTATAGAACTGAACTCTTTTTTACATGATTCACAATAGCTCTAAAATAGATCTGATTCTGTATTTGTCTGTCAATTCCAAGAGGTTTATTGCACAAGCACAGTGTTGAAGGATTTCCGATGAACCCACTGAACCTCCATGTCACATATAGTGGGTTTGATTGATTGCTTCCTTTAAAAATCACTCAGGAGTCTTGCTGGAAGATAAGGCCTAGTCAGTGCCATTTAATTAAAAAGCGGAGCTAAGTGCTTACAACTATTCACGAGGCAGCATTTCAAATATTGAAAGAACAGATTTTTTTTTTTTTTGCACCCTATTTTAAATGTTTTTTTTTTGGGGGGGGGGGTCTTTTAGTGACATTCAGTGTAACAGTAGGCTACTACATTTTTTAATTATGTTCACTGCTGATTTGCAGGTGACTCCTAATTAATTGTACTGCTAAAATATATTTAAATAATGAACTTTATAAATATGTAGTTAACTAGTACTCTATATTTACATTTATAATGACTGAGTAACGTATGTAAAGTGTACAGTGTCACCCGTTTTCAAATGTGCAGACACATGAAGGTTAGATCTTTGGTGTTGCTCTGCTCTCCTCTGAAAGCCGACTGTAGTGTTTTGCTCTGGATCAGCTGACACCTCTCCTCTTGGCTCTATGGTAAAGGTCCCCTGTGTGCTATCAGCTTGTGGCCTGTCGCCGCTGTCATTCGCAGGGGTGTAAAACGAAGCCGAGAAAGGTTAGGCTGCTTCTGCACTTATCAAACCAGCCATTCATTCTCTTAGAAACAGAATTCGTAAATAGAAGAGACTTTATTATCAGTCAGTTGATGAAGAATGTTGACCTTTGCTTGAATAATGTCTTGCCGTTGGCCTCTAATGGAAGAGTTTTTATTTGTATTTAAATTTTTTATGGATTTCATTAACAGGTCTCTGGTGATTGGACACTCCTCAAATGTGTTATAATGTCTAATAAAGGATCCATGGGATGCCAAGAAGCTCTAAATTTTGCATGAGCGCTTTAAAGGATAGGATAAAGGCATTAACCTACATTCTATTCAAAATCCGGCATGATCCTATATCGTGCCCTGTTAAACACACAACTTAACTCGTACACACAGAGAGCGTTTCTGTTCATGCTGTAAAGAAGTTCAGAAGGAAAGTCTCTTAAAAGTGGTTATAAATACACCAACATTGTTGATACTGAGGGTCGATGTGGCAAATGTAGTGGAGATACATTAAACAGAGATGTATTCCTGCAAGAGTGTGTATGCACTGTCCTTGCTAAAATATTTAGACCATAGTAAGGGTGCCTTATGCTTGTGTGTTATAAATAATAAATCATGTAGTCCCTTGCAGGAAGCAGTTTGTACTGGTCAGAAGGAGAGAAAACAGAGAGCAGGTTGACTGACGGAAAGATTATTGGATCATTATTATTAAAACATATTGAGGGGCACAGCTCATCTCGCAGAGGGGGCTGTGATCATGCTAAAGGCTCCATCTGTCTGTTCTTCACAGCCTGACTCAACACGTCTGAGATGACTTCTTGAATATTATATCAGTGTTTAGAGCGTAACTGCTATATTAGATACCTTTATCATTTTAGTTTAAAACAGTCTTGCTTAAAGCTTACCCGTGTGCTCATATGGTGTGTTTATATTAGTTAATGCATACTCATATTAGTTAATGGATATGTTATCATGACCTAACAATGGTATGTAATGTTAATTTCTACATACAGTAAACCACTAAATACTACATATTTAACATTTCAGTTTAATGCTATTTTTCAGCTATTAAAGTTTCAGTATTTTAGCTAATGCATTAACAAGTGTTTACAAATTGAACCTTATAGCAAAGTGTTCAGCAACTTCCCTTGGGGCTCTTTGTTTTCTATTATACTACATGATGCTCCGTTTGATGTTTTAATGTTCACTCAGCAGGGGTTTGTGGTTAGCTTATTTTTTCCATTGTGTTACTGTTGTGTTTTTGTGAGACTGTTATCTTAAAATAGCCATCCGTAACTTCCTACAGAACAGATGTATTGTCCCTTACAGTCATCTACAGAAGTACCAATATGTCCTTCAGTATATTGAGACAAAAATGTAGACCTGTATGCAGAAGCTTTCAGGGTTTAGGTAAAAGATTTTGACAGATGAAGAACACTATAGGGACAGATTACTTTTAAATATACAATAAATAAATGTATGGCAACATTAGAATGTACAGTATGAAAATTGTATATTCATTTTGAGACTTACTAAAGATTACATTGAACATTATTATTAAATACTCATTTTGTAGTGAGTGTTAATTGGTGATGTTAAAATGTTATAATGTTAAAATATGGGACATAAGCATGCACAATTAAATATCTAGACCAGGAGCCGGCATAATGCTGCTATAAAGCATGGCTCCATTGTAGTCAAGGTCATTGCAGTGTGAAGGTTACTCAGATATGCTAATGATGGAAACAGATTTGTAATAGGGTTTCAGAATTGTATACTGTTTTGTGCTAAACATGTTTTTCTACATCTCAAGTGCATAGACATAAAAGGACCTTAATGAATTCACATTTGTTTCATTATTTATTTCTAATTATTGTATTGAATGGGATATGGTCAGCAGGGTGACTGAAAGCTCTTGTGTGTTGTTGGTGCATGACTAATGCCTTTTTAGTCTTCGCTGCTCTGTTGCATCTGAAATAGCATTTGCAGATAATGCTCAAACAGGTGGAGTGATTCAGAGAAACAGACAGGAAGAGGGGTGAGACAACTAAGTGGTTTCTTTAGCTTTCGCCTTTCAGGGTGATAGGCTGGCCAGCATCCAGAGGCCTCTAACTGTACTCTATCAGTGTACAGACCACAAAGTGAGCTCTCAAAGAGAGTTTGAAAGTGTGTTTGTGTGTAAGCTTTACATCCTCTAATGTACGACTGAGTCTTGTCTCATGAGGGGCCTTAGAGAAAGACAGAAAATACACACACACGCAAGCACACACACACACAACACACACACACACAAACACTGCAAAACAGTCTTACTTTTTTAGTCCACTTGCAGACAGACAACACTAATGGAAATAATGATATTGTATAATGTATGCTAACAAATAAAACTAGAAGAAAGTATCTATAACAAGGGGCCATTAAAATGTCTTAAAAAAACAGAAGTCCAAGGAGTAATAAATTATATAAATTATAATATTAAATGCATTACAATTATTAATGTATTGTCCATAAAGCTGAGAAAATATTTAAGATTTAATCTTATTTCAATGGAGTTATACAATTTTTGATTGTAATAATATTTCATATTTCCACTGTTATTACGTATATTAGCCAGTCACTTTTGTTCCTGAATAAATCAGCATTTTGAACAAACCAGCTGAGTTTACTGAGTTACTATTCAAGGTCTCACTCATAAAGACAACTGTGTCCTTCATGAGTAAATTAGCATTTTGAACAAATCAGTTGCACGAATGAGTTACTACTGGTGTAATGTGTAACCCGCAGAAAGAATCATTAATAAATCCCCCACCACTAATTAGATCGACAATACATTTGTTTTACCTGCCAGGGTTTTTAGAATAAAAATATGCTTGTCAGTTTTCTCATGTGCATCTGTCAATCACAGGCAGCAGTATAAGATGCATCCTTTTCAACATATATAAGTACATGGCAAGATTGTGCCCACTGAAACATCTTATGCCAGGACCCAGATGCTCAGACATTACCTTTACACCCATAAGTATGTTAAATGAGCACCAAACTAAATTTGACCTTCACAATTGCCGATTTGACACTGTAAATTGTGGCTTCTCATGATTCAAATCTTGAGGAAGAGACAGAGTGTAAATGTAAATCAAGCAGAATTAATTAAACAGTGTTGACATCTTTGACTAGTCTTGTCCACAGATGTTTTATGAGCTCTTGGTTTTCTGCATTTGCCCTGAGGCCAGCTCACAGCAAACATTACGATGTCTGGAACTGTACAGTAGGACCTTTGTGTGTTTAACCTGCCGTGTCTCCACTGAGTCTCTGTTAATAAGGTGACTGTCTTCAGCCTGCCTGTCCTCAAATAACACAAAATTACACAGCACCCCACAATACAGATCCACACATTATAATATACATTATTGATTGTTTATTATTTATTTCAAAACAGAAGCCCTAGAGTGTAACGTCATGTCATGTTTTTATATTTTATCAGCATCCTCAATAATTTGTCTTGCTCGACTGCACCTTTGCTTAATGTTTGGAGCTGGTTAATACACTGTGAAACTTCCATTTTGAAGCTCTATGATGTATGTTTTTGAGTGTTTCATATCACACAGCTGTGTATTGCTGGCAGCATTAACAGCACAGACCCTTGTTATGGATTATAAATGTGCATGTGTTCATTATAGAGTGAGTTCAGAGCGAAGGAAGGAGAAATCCAGAGATGCGGCACGTTGTCGGAGAGGAAAAGAGTCAGAGGTGTTTTATGACCTGGCCAGAGAACTGCCCCTCCCCCACAGTGTGACCTCTAACCTGGATAAAGCATCAGTAATGAGACTCGCACTCAGTTACCTGCGCCTGCGTAAACTACTGAACACAGGTGAGAGAGACAGATGTTCAGTGAGATTGATTTAGTAGGTTTGCTGTGTTTGTTACTGACAGAATGTGTTTATCTCTCTTTAGAGGTACTGAATGTGGAGTCGGAATTAGATTCTCAGTGGAACAGTTCATATATGAAAGCTCTGGATGGGTTTCTCATGGTTCTTTCTGCTGATGGCGACATCGTCTACCTGTCAGAAAATGTCAGCAAGTGTCTGGGCCTTCCTCAGGTGATTTCCAACTCACATCCTAAGTGTTTTTTTTTTTTTTTTTTTACAATTATTAGATTTGATTATTATTCTTGTTATGAATGTTACAATTCATCAGCAACATTTAGAAAATCTGAAATTTGGTTACAGTTTGGCCCAATTCAGTTTGACATGAATATCATTTAGATTCGTTCGAATATGCTGAAATGGTGCTTAAAAACATTTGTGCTGTTTAATATTTGTATAAATCTTTTCACGATTCACTGATGAATAGAAACTACAAAAGAGCATTTGTTTGAAATAAACATCTATTAGAGCATTATATATATATCTTTATTGTCACTTATGAACAATTTAATATGTCCTTGCTTAATAAAAGCATTAATTTTTCTATAAACAAATATTACTGACTCCAAACCTTTGCACAGTAGAACAAATAAAAACAACAACAACAAAACTATATGCAAGGTTTTACAATTGCATGCTTAATTTGGCTATTATTACATTGGGGATTACGGCAGTAATTGTTATAAATTCCATAATTCACATTGTGAATCTGTATCCAGGTCTAAGAAATTCAAATAATAACCTGATTTATTCATTTTAACCGTTTCTTTCCCTTGTAGATTGACCTCACTGGACACAGTGTGTTTGAGTTTACTCATCCATGTGACCATGAGGAGCTCAGAGAAATGCTGGCACACAGGACTGGTAATATCCTCTATTTTCCTCTCTCTGTCTCAGTCAAAATCATGATCAGTCATGCTCATCTCCCTCCCTGTTCCCACATGTAGGTCTGTCTAAGAAAGTGAAAGAGCAGCACACAAACAGAAGTTTTCTATTGAGGATGAAATGTACACTGACCAGTAGAGGGCGCACTGTCAATGTCAAATCTGCCTCCTGGAAGGTACCACCCTTTACTTGTGCTTCACCTTTGACCATGTGACTGCATATCAGTCTGAAAGCATCTATGCAGTGAAACTGGATACAATTTTTATCCCTATTAGCCTCTCTTTCTGACAGGTGTTGCGCTGTTCGGGCCATATCCACACAACAGATGGCATCAAGAAGGGTCTGTGTGAGGAAAAAAATGTGTGTTCAACGTACCTGGTGCTCATCTGTGAGTCTATTCCCCACCCGACGAACATTGAGGCTCCTCTGGATTCTAGAACATTTCTCAGCCGCCACACTTTAGATATGCGCTTCACCTACTGCGATGAGAGGTAAAGTCCCAGGACATCTGAGTGCTGTACAATAACACCTGCACCGCTCAGCACAAAATATGCTGACCTATGCAACATCTGACTCGAACATCTGAGCAACATTTCTCATAGGGTGGACTCTTTTAAGTCCCTTAAAATATTCATTGCTGGGATTTTTTGTTTACTTTTTGATGCCATGATGCCCCAAATATAACGATTTTAATATGAGAACTTTATGTTTCCAAAATGAAATATTATTTTATGAACTATTTCAACAGATTTTTAAAAAGAAATTAAATTACTTAAGAACCAAACAGTTCTAAATTATATTCTTTTTAATTTTCTATTCATTAAAAATTTTATGGTTTCCATTAAATCAGCATATTAGAATAATTTATGAAGGATCAAAGGTAATGTATATATTTTTATATTATATTATTACATTATATTTATTTTTAAACCTTTCCTCGTCACAGTATTAAACCCAGAGCTATTGCTAAATATTATTTTTAAATGCTAAAATATTTTTCACTATTATCAGATATATACACATTAAAAAAACTGTCTATAAAAGAAAATAATAATGTCATTATTTATAACTACAAAGAATACTAATGAAAAAACCAAGATTAAAAATTACATACTTTCAGTTTGTACTATATATTCAGTAAAAAAAAAAAAACTTGCTTCAAAACCTTCAGAATATTGTGAAGTAGGTCGTCTGCTATTTTTGTCTACCATTTCAGGACTAATGGATATTTAAGGAAGTTTTTATAGATGCTGAGAAAGTCTGGACTAAAGATCCAGGCTTATGGCTTGGATTTCTTCGCCATCTAGTGGTGACTTGTGAAAGCTGCAGTGTCACAGAGCAACTTGCAACTTGTGTGTGTTTGCAGGATCACAGAGCTGTTGGGTTTCGAGCCAGTGGATCTGTTGCAGCATTCTGTGTATGAATACTATCACGCGCTGGATTCTGACCACATGACCAAAACACACCACAACCGTAAGAACATACACTGTAAATGCAGTTCACTTACATAAGCCTAAATGAAGATGCATCGTAATGCTTTATATATATATATATTTCTCTTTTTACAGTGTTTATAAAGGGACAAGTGTGCACTGGACAGTACCGGCTCCTTGCTAAAGCAGGAGGGTTTGCTTGGGCAGAGACTCAAGCCACTGTGATCTATAACAGTAAAAACTCCCAGCCGCAGTGTGTGGTCTGCATTAACTACATCCTCAGGTGAGACTTTACAAGGATATCTAAGTGTGCACTGAAACGCGTGTGTCGACCTGAATACCAATATGTGTTTGTGTTTGTGTAAGTGGCATTATTGTAATCCTTTCTTACTCTGCAGTGGCATTGAACAGCCCAAACAAATCCTGTCCCTTCAGCAAACCAACAGCACAAAAATAAAACAGGAACAGGAAGAACACTATGAAGAGTCACTCGGAACTGAAGTGAGTACGGAAGAGTTGAAAGAAGCGATAAAGGCAAATAATGAGAAGAAAGAGGAGTGTGTGAGAGAGGAGCTACATGACAGCCTGAAGGGGGAGCCAGAAGCACTGACTGTAGCAGACCCTGTCCTCACTCTGGATATCACCAGCACAGGTTTGAACACCACAATCTACATCAGATTTATTAGTTGTTCTGAGACATGGAAGTTTCACGGTCATTCACACTATTTCAGCCTGCAGTAAATTCTGTGTCTTTTCATATTTTAGCTTTACATGATTGATATTCCAAAATCCAAATCATTATTGTGATTATGAGCTCATTGGTTTGTAGAGCAAGTAGTTTTACAGTTTAGTGCACTTTGTTATTTTTCTTGAAGTTTTTTTGAAAGTTTTTCACATTCTTAGAAAATTGCTTCATTCAATGTTGCAAAATAAATAGATACAATATGCAGACATATTTATATTGTATGAAAAGTGTTTAAATATTTCAACAATTTAGAAAAAAGTATAGGGGAGTTTAAACATCCTTGCTGTATGTTATTTCCTTGCAGAGTCTGCACTTTCTGTGTTGACAGAAATACCTCTCTACAATGACGTTATGTTGCCCTCTTCAAGTGTCCTGCTACCTCTCTCACCCCTCTCTCCTACCTGCTCCTCCCTAAATGATGATGATCCCTCCACAGCCCATCTACAACCTGACGACTTCCAAATCCCACAATCTTCGCCTCCTGATCCTTCCAGATCCCAGGTAGAGTCTAGTCACAATTTGAAAAGTGCATTTCCTTACACTTTACAGGTGTTTTGATATAATTTCTCTATTTTGTATTGGTTGTTTGTTCATGTTCAGGTCGATCTCCCTTTGGATTCAGAATTAAGTGACCAGCTAAAACCGGATCACGTGGAGAGACTATTTTCCATGGATATAGATTCCAAGACACCCTTTAATACAGAGGTAGATGACTGTTCAAACTTCCACACAGATGTCTGTATAGGTCCAAGATGACCATATCAATCAACCAAAATAACGTAAGACATGTACTGCACCCTTATGTGCTCATTTAATGCTATTGCTTATGATGATTTTTTAGGGAGTGGGTTTGGATCTGGAGATGTTAGCTCCATACATTCACATGGAAGATGATTACCAGCTGCGGACTGCTTCTCCAGCTGAGTCAATGTGTTCCAGCCCGGGTTCAGCGCTTGAACTGACCCCCTCCAGCAGCACACAACCTGCCCCTGCTCTCCCAGCAGCCCCTCTAGACTTAGTGTCCAGTGACACTGTTCCACAGAACACTAGAACCACAAAGCAGGACAACAGCAGGTGAGACTTCATCTACAGAGAGACATGCTTGTTGATCAGATTTATGCTGCTGAAAACAAACGCTTAACAGATGAACAAATAAATAGTTATTCAAGAACAATCTGTTTGCTGTTGCCTCTATCTTTCTCCCCCACTTTCTGTTTCTTTCTGTAACTCTCTAGGGAAATTATTCAAGACAGTGATATTTCTTCCAAATGTCAGACCAACCCAAAGCTACTCAAGAGAAAACTGGAGACCATACCTCTGTCTGAAGCAATAAGGCTTGTATGTTTGTGCATTAGTGTACTGTTGCATACCTCTCTGAAATACTTGATTCTGAGTGGTCATTCACTTCAATGAACTGTAAGATATCTTTGTTTATAAAACAGAACCACGTTCAGAGCTGCTGTAAAATACGCTTTAAACATTCACATTGTGACCTCATTACATCAGTAATAGTGCACCACTATTTGTGTGTGTTGCTTGGGAAGTTAAAGGAATAGTTTCCCCCCAAAAATCAAAATTTGCTGAAAACGTACTCACCCTCAGGCCATCCAAGATCTAGATGAGTTTGTTTCTTCATCAGAACAGATTTAGAGAAATTTTGCATTGCACCACTTGCTCACCAGTGCAGTGAATGGGTGCCGCCAGAATGAGAGTCCATAGAGCTGATAAAAACATCCACAATGAATCCACATGAATCCAGTCCATCAATTAACATATTGTGAAGTGAATAGCTGCTTGTTTGTAAGAACCAAATCCATCAAGACTTCAAAATAACTTCAAATCTGAATCAGGAGAGAAATATGCATGAATAAAGCACTGTTTGCAAGTGAAAACAACAGGGCATGGTCTTTTTTTAACTGGAGGAATCATTATTAAATTGAAAAGGGCTTAATGGTGGAGTTCATGTGAGAATTGTGATGCTTTTAACACCTCTCTTTCTCTATTTTTCATATTTACATTTTTATATTTCTCCAAATATTTATTTGTTTGCTAAGAAGCTGTGAAATAAGCAGAATAATGTGCAGTCAGCTGGGCATTATAACAGAATAATCCCCTTTAGGGTGTTTCAATAAGACAAACAATAGCACTTATCTACAAAAACTCATAGTGGGACATTTTGATATTTTAAATGTGTGTAAGGAGAGTTTATGACTGACTGTTGATGGTGTTTTTTCCCAGGGTTCTGTGCTGCAGGTGGTGACTGATTTTCCAGAGAAAAAGGTCAGAAAATCAGACGCTTCATCATCAGAAGGGATTCGTCATGCGACGATACTGTTGCTGCCATCTGGTACGTCACCATGGAGACTGGTGTGAAACCCTTGTGAATATTTCATGATTGTACAGTGACTAATTGCTCTTTCTGTTTTTCCCACAGATGTTGCAAGTAGGTTATTGACCAGATCATCAGAGGGTGGAGCCGTAACGATGCCCCTCCCCCAGCTTACCCGTTATGACTGTGAGGTTAATGTGCCTGTGACTGGGCGGCAGCACCTGCTACAGGGGGAGGAGCTACTGTGTGCCTTGGACCTACTTATTTAATTAAGCCATACTTATGTTTTCCCATGATTAGGGAGAGATCAGTGGCATTATGGATTAACTTCCATTACAAAGAAACACTGGTGAGCAATCAAAACAGCCGGGATGCTTCTGCTTCTAAAGAGTCGATGGTAGATACAAGCTGGACATCAAAATGCAAAAAAAACCCAAAAACAAAATATATACAAAACTAATAAATAATAATCAATGAGGGTAAAACAGAATGTGTAGAGCGGTTATGAGCTGTGCTCTTCCAGGTTAGATATACGCACAGAGAAGAGAATATATATATTCTATTCTATATAAGATTGTGTTGTGTAACAACTGCAAATATTATTCTTGCACAAATGACATGAATTTACCTGCAGCTTTCAGAAAATGTTATTTTATTAGCACTGCTGTTTTTATAATTACTTTCAAGGTATGTCTAAATGTTTTCTTTGTTCAGGTCTCTATGTGTCTCACATGAAAACGTGGATGTAAATGAGTGTAAATGTTGTGAAATGTCTAAAGTGGCTGTTATTTTAATCCGTTTGATATAGTATACAGCATTTTAGAGTAGTAAGCATTTGGTAGAGTGATCCACACTGCTAAAACTACCTTAATGTTGAAATTATTACTCACAGTTGTTATTATTATTGCTAGAGATTTCTACTTGGTTAAATCTCTGAATATATCTAGGGCATTAACAAGTTAAATGTTCTCTTGTGTTCTCTATACGATTCCTGTGTTATGTTAACAGTGGCATATAGGATGCATAAGATATGGTACAATGCTTAGTGTGTGAGCTGTGTGTTTCTCATGTTCTCCTTCATCGTGTCACATTGTCTTCAGGACAACTGTAGTGTCTGTGACGAATAAAAAAGTTTTTCAACAACATTCGTCTTTAAATACCAATGTATGGTTTTAATTTAAAGACTTCAAAAACGATTTTATACTCAATGAGTATTGGATTTCAACTAATATATCTTAATTTGTGCTCCGAAGATAAATGAAAGGGTAGTTAATTAATGAGAGAATTTTAATTTTTGGGTGAACTATCCCTTTAAGTCTTTACATTTTTACTACAATATACATGGGCCAGTTCCTACACATGTAAACTCTTAAGTACCTTAGTCTAGAAAAAAATCATAATTTAAACAAATATAATTTCACCTATTATTGTTTTAGGCCTTTTTCCATTCTCTACACCACTAAACCTAACCCTTCTGTGAATAAGCACATTCACAAATGAGCCAAGAGCGTCTGCAACAGTATTTGTGTGTATGTGTGTTCATCGAATACAGCTCAGAACAAGAACTGTATTCAATTACTGGTGTCCTTGCCAAAGGACTTACTTCATCACTCAAGACGCTGCATGGGCTCTTTATTTGCCGTGCGAGACACACATACATACAAAACCTCAGAAGCTCCCTTCCACATTTCTGTGGGAAAATACTTACTCATGGAGAATGGCTTTATTCCTTGGTAACATTATACACAGCATTTTGTATCTGTGTCTTTCATCCAGGTTGAGTGAATGGCCCTCATTGAATTTGAAGGAAAATCCCATGATTCTTGCTTTTGTTGCTATGGAGAGGGCTGTTCTCAGTTCCTATGGACTGTTGCACTTTAATCAAACACTGACCAGTTTTCTGAAGGCAGAAAAAGGACTTTCTATTTTTTTTGTTTTTCTATTTAACGTTTTTTTCTCATAAACATTTTTCATTGTTCATAGTGCAGGAGCAGTAGGTTTGTTAGTGTACACAGAAAAAAGAAAGAAAAATTGGTGCAGAAATAATTTTAAGTCCTAAATTGCTAGGAAATTTCTCGAACAATTACAAAGAAGCAAAGTAATACTTCATATTAAACGTTACATGTTTTAGTAGAAAAACTACTTATTTTCTTGTAAAACTACACTGAAAAGTTCTGCATTGGCTGATATTATAAAACAACTCTTTACTTTTGGTATCACTTTGCTCATCAGTTTTCTCATGTTATCTATCAATTGTGTTTTATTTTTTTTACAACGACTCTTGCAGGGCACTTATTACACCAGCAGGTGGCGAAGAGACTGCCTTTGTGAGTGAGTCACTGAATCACTCACACAAACGATTCTTCCAAAACATTATTCACTCACGAATGCAGCAAGCGACAGACTTTGTTTGTGAGTCACTGAATCGATTTGTTCAAATAAAAAACGAACAAACAGTTGCTAGTGTGTGTTGATAGGAGTTGCTGCTGATTTTGCTGTGGCTTGGTTTGGAACTTTTTTATTTTATTTTACTGGCGGAGCAAAAGTAGACAACGTAAGTGGCAATATAATGTGAATTTCTTGATATTAGCTTATTAACTTATTTATTGAACTGTTATCACACACTTATGCTTGTGCTGCCTTCGCCTGTGGTTGAATCAAAGCCAAACAACAGTACGTTACTTCGTTATACAAAAACTCAGCACTGAAAAATGGTATTCGAAGCACTGGTGTAGACATGGAGGAGCACATCTTGTCATAGCCAATGGACAAATAAATAAATTAAGGTTTGTATTTCTTTTACAGCTAGTCATTCTCGGGAGGTTTGAATAGTCCATCTTCATTAAAAAATACATTTCTCTGTGTATAGATACAGTATGAAGTTAAAATACATGGTTTATGGTTACATGGTTTGAAAGGTGTTTTTTTGCACTCTCTCATTAATCAGTATTAATTATACAGTGTAACTTTCAACAGCTTGATGACCCGTGGACCATATAAAAGTTTCAGTTTGAAGTATTCAGAATGCAGTTTGGTTAAGGGTAACTGATCCCACATCAGTGCTACTTTACAAAATCTGCTGAGAGACTGGAAAAAGAACATCAAACACACACAGTCTCACAAATGGGTTTCCTGTAGTTGATGACTGCACATGGTATATTGATCAAATGCTAAGCGAAAGCATGTGTAATGGACTGAAGATGTCTATCTCTTCCTCAGCTTTTACTGAGCTCCAGCGGACAGCCAGGAGGCCTGTTTTCACTTTCGTCTGTTAAACACACTTACACACACATCACTTTTCTTACTCATATACAGTATATATATATATATATATATATATATATATATACACACACACCTATATACACGCACACACACACAAAACTATTTGTCCTCAGAAGACCTGTTATAAAACCTTTTTACATCTGAAAGCTTAACTGTTTTCTATGGACACACACCAACAGAAAAACCTCATATATCCGCCCGGCCACACACAAACACAGCAAAGATTTTTAATAAATCAGATCTCTTTCTCTCTCCATAGCTACATCCTTTTAATCTATTCCTCCTTGGAGGAAAATTTTATTCCTCAGAGGTTGCTCTTTCATAGCTCTGGAGACATGACTGAATTATCTCAAACGTCTTTTATAAAGTATAAAGTTGTTTGACTCAATACCCCAGGAGAAATAAAATTGTCACAAATGAGACGACTGTGGACATTCAGAATTATATGTTATGCAATGTATTGACATGTCTGACCTCTGGTTCTTCTGAAATGTGAGATTATCAGTTTAGAAAATGTTTTATTGCAGTATCTCTCCAAGACAGCAGGAGGTGTCAAAGTGAAAATGACACAATGACTTCGGCACAAGGCCTCGTGTTACTGTACAATCTACTGTTGTAGTTATGAGTGTGAGGAAAAAATCTGGAAACAATTATATTGCATTCAAAACCCTTCAAAACAGAATGATGTCATTGCTAATGGAGTGAGTCTAAATGTAGTTAAGGAGAGGTAGTGTGTTTACATGCTCTGAAGGGCAGTCTTGTGTTAGCAGATGTTGCATGTAGATCCCCCAGGGCCAGTGTGGCGTGATTCATCAGATGCAGCTGAGTTAAACTCATAAAAGCTCTTTGTCACTTAATTAGTAATTTAATATAACATTTCACTCTTTGATTTAACAGCAGCTGACCTTGAATTGATAAACTAGAGAGGGAAGCTGACAGAGGTCAGGTAAATATGTAAAAACTGGTATTTTTAAATGAGAATTGAGTTTTTGTGCTGCTGAAGAAGAAGAGAGAACATTTATTCAACCATACAGAAAGTCATCAAACACACATTAAATGTTTTTTTTTTTTTACAGTTTTATTATGCTTACATTTTTTTTTTTTACATTGATATACACCATAATATCACTTTAACTAATAAAATCCTAGGTAAAATACATGCAGGGTGAAGAACTACAAATAATAAAGTTGTTTATTTACATATAGTCTATTTTTATGATAGTAAAGAATGTCAATAATAATCTGAGTAGTGAATGACAGAATCTACTAAATTTTTGTCAGTGTCAGAACACAGAAGTAGGAAATTGTGCAAATGTAAATCTATAAAAACATTTGCTTGCCATAAAAACAAACAAACAAAAAACTACATACTGTGTGTTGTATTGTACTCCGAAGGTAATGCCATTGTATGATTATTTTTTTTGAAAGCAAATATTTTCAACTAATTTATAATTAGTAATGAATACATGTGATTAAGTATAAGATGATGTAATGATTTAATTTAATCAGGTCTTTAAAATGCATGTGAAGATATTTCAACAGAATATGTTGCAGTGGAGGCTGTCATTACTTTTATAGCAATGTTGAAGGAAACATGGAGACCCCTTCATGATCATGCATCAAAACAAATTCTCTTTCTCTTTCTTCACCTGAAGTGATTCTGATTATTTCTTTGTCTGCATGTATGATGAACCTATAGGAGTAATGAAAAGAACTGCTTTTGGTCAGGTATTGCTTTATGAGATGGTCTAGACATGCTATTAAACCATGACATGTGGGCTTCTCTTTCTGCAGCCAGACTTTTTTGTTCAGTAAACCCTCAGCAGTGAGGCTCTCCAGCTTTAACTGACATTTAGTTTCCACAGTTGCGCATGGCCCTCTGTATTGAGTGGTGTATGTTACTGAGAACCTGTTGCATGTGATGTGTAATCTTGTCAGATTCTCTTTAGCAACAGCTTCTCGAGCCTGTGTAAAACAGGATTTAATCTCATCCTGGCAGGAGTGGTTGAAAAAGTGCTTGGCCTCAATTAAATAACTATTAATATTTTGCTCAAATTGATCACAGATACAGATATTGACATAGTTTTGATTGTTTTCTGAAGTTACAGTAACAACAATGTTGTCATTCTGACCCATTTGTACATAAGAGTAATTTCCTTTGACTAATAATTTTGAGTACAGTTTTATAGGATGGTTTCTAAAGAATCTCTCAGCAAAGTCCAAGTTGGACAGAAGGTTTCTGTCTTCAATGTTCTTTGTCTTCAGTTCATGCATCACAAACATTATGCTTTCTGTGACAGGTTGAAAGCTGGGGTAAGAGCTAGGAAAGAAAAAGAAAGAAGTTAAATGAAAGTTAAACTTCTTCCTGCAAAACAACATGAAAGTACTTACAATGAATAGTCCATTGCGGTGATGCAGAGGGAGGAGATAATTTTTTCAAAAATTCACCAGAATTATCCACACTGTCATCGGATACAGCAGTCTTTTGTGACAAATAATGTACAGTCATACAGGGTGATCAGAAGTGATAAAATTAACCAATCACATTCATTATACTGTAGGGTATATTGCAGAATGTTTTTACCTAAATTTCCTGTGGTTTACAATTACACAGTCGCCACCCAACCCACCTGTCCCATCACCACCACCACCACAAAACAAACAAAACAAACAAACAAACAAAAAAATGTTTGTTGTTGTTGGTTTATTAGTAATTAAGTAATATCACTCTAAATTTGATCAACCGATTATTTGATTATTTTTCAAGTAGTCTACAGCATGACTTCCAGGTTGTTCCAGCCCATCTGTCAACACATTATTACAGTTCTTATTACATACAGTTCAGATATTGACCTTAGAAGTCATAATATGCAAATTGCCAGAGAAAAAAGTAAGCATAAGGCGTATAGGCCCCGACTTTACCAATGGGCCAGAGGGCAAATGTGCAAAAATATATTGTTTTCTTTAGAAACTTTAAGATCTCTATGCTTTGAATAGCCTAATAAGTTGTTTTGTGTGGTTAGTTATTCTAGTTTAACTGAGGCCTAACGTTATATGAAACATTTTCATTTAATCAGTGTTATCAAATATCTCAAATTACTTAGCTTGTAAGAAACGTTAGTTTGTGTGGCGATGGCTACTTTGAACAATCAGAAAAAGACAGCAGGACTGTCGTCTTACCTTAATCTTTGTCCAGTGGTCAAATGGAAGGTAGAATTTTGTTCGGTGGGAATAACAAAACTATTTCACTGTAAGTTTCGAGTTTCAGTTTCAGAAAGCTCTGCTGGATATGTTAGTTTCATTTTCCATGAAACAAGCCAGTCCTTGTGTAGGTTGGGAGAGTTGAAACACGCCTCGTTGCGAAGAAATGCGTCACAATTAAAAACAATCTTAAATCGGCTCACAATATGTTCATTATCTTCCGTCTGAATGGAAATATTGCATATTGACACTAAAAATTCGGAGTTTGTGCCCGTCATTTACCACGTAATTTTCTGTGAAATCGGTAAAAAAAAAAACGGCTCGTCCAGACTACAAATTAGTGAGGTGACTGGATGTGGCAGGGGGAATGCAGGATGCTCTAGTAGGCTACTGTACTCTGCATGTGAGGTGCAGCTCTCCATAGATGATTTTGAGCTCCATGTGATCCAGAACTGATGGGCTTTTATCTGCTTCCATGCTCAGGACGTCCCTGGCCTGTTTGAAGAAGGTTTACAGCTCATCATAATGACAGCAGTGTCCAGCAAAGTGATTTTCTGCTGGACTGGAAGTTGTGAGCTGGGATATTGATCTTTTGGATGAGAATATATATATATATCCTATTTCCAAACTGAACAAGCACCCTAAAAAATATAGGCTATTAATGAACATTTTCTTTGGACTCCTCTCACTAAAACTAACTCGGGTAAGACATTCTGTTCTATATTAGATAACTGTAACTATTATATGGGTATGTGAAATACTGTATTCTGACTGAATTTGATCAATTCAGGGTAATGAAAGACCCATGTACTTCTGACCACTATATTTATTTGAGATAATTACTTTTTCATAAATGACTGCTGTATGTGATGACAGTATGGATTATTTGAGTGAAATTCGGCCTGTTAGAGAAACTTTTCTTTATCTCAATGAACACCTCACTGTAAGTATATGATGATAATGATCTGCAGAAGGAAGTTGAACTTTCATTATATATATATATATAAATATATATATATATATATATATATATATATATATATATATAGCTTTAAGATCCTTTTGCTTTGAAAGAGCAAGTCAATAATAAGTTTGATTGACATATGAGACTTAATGGACATTTATTCAGTGTTATCAGATGTAAACTCTTACAACACTTTAAAATACTTAAGGGTGGTCCATTTTGTCCATGTATTTTGTGTATAAAACATCTGGAAAAAGACAAATGAAAGAGAATGTTTTTAAATTGATGTCATCATGAAATGCTGTTTTCCAGTGTAGGCTCTTCACAGTCTATTTAACTTAAAAGTAGTAAGTTAAACACCATTAAGTTTTCCACTTTCCAGGAAACAAATGTTTAATTTTGTAGTCAGGGAGAAATAGAAGAAACAGAACAGGAATGATGACAAAATAATTTAAAGAAACATATAAACAACAAGCTGTATTGCACTTTATTTAATGTTTAAAATACTGTATCTGTCAAACAATAAATGAAAACACACACACCAATTTACAATTGAGATTAGGATTATACTATCTCTCTATTGAAGAAAATCTGCCATCTAGCATGGGAAGTAATAACCACAGTCCCAAATGCATACAATTATTAATGTTAGTATTACTTAGGAAATTTTAGTTCCGCACCCTTCATAACCTGATTAATAACCTATATGCCTGGTGTTCTCCTGTATAACTGAGATGAAAGCAGATGTTCCATGATTCCTAATCATATTCCCATAACTAGCACCCGCTGGCTGTAAGCTTTGTTCTGGGCATCGGTGAAGATGAAGTACTTGGTTGTATGGTTATCTTTTCTTCCAGTGACAAACTCCAGCATCTCCCCATTACCATGGAGAATTATCTGTGTATTATCCTCTTTATACTGGTTAGAATGCTGCAGCATGAACTGAAAACACGTGAGCAGGTCTTTCTTCATCTCACCGCTTTTCTCCAGTTGGGTCTTTGTCTCTAGGATCTTCTCTAGTGACAGCGTTTTGCCCAAGAAAACTCTACGGCGTGGCTGGATGTGGAGGGTGTGCAGGGGCTGATGGGTACTGTACGTGAGGTGCAGCTCTCCACAGGTGATCTTGAGCTCCGTGTGATCCAGATCTGATGGGTTAATGTTAGCCAGGGCTTTTGTAGCTTGCTCGAAGCAGCTTTCCAACTCATCACAACAGTGATGTCCAGCAAAATGGCTCTCTGCCAGGCTGGAGGTCGTGAGTCGAGATTCTGGATTGATCCTTTGAAGGAGCTTTGGACCGTTTGTGCCCAGATGTACCATGCAGGACAGGACAGGTGTTCCGGCAGTGATACACACCAGGTGGCACTCTCCTTCCAGTGTTAGAGAGACATTATGCCGCTTGGAAGCAGGAAAGGCCTCCAGGGCTTTTATAGAGAAGTCAAGACTGGTTTTCAGTAGTGAGTCCAGCAATCCTTCCTGACGGATTTTCACCTTTACTGACAGGAGTGAGTGCAGATCAAGAGAAGGTACCGTGAAATCTCTCCTTTTGGGAAGAAATAAACAAATGGCCATTAACTCTAAGGGAAAATTATGGTAACAAAGGATAAAAAAAAGTTTGGACAACCATTTTTGTCCTAAATTTTTGTCCAATTTTAATAATGAACTTTCATATATTCCTTGCAGTTAGTGAATAATTCTCTATTGTACATGCATGTCGCCCGGCTCGCCCTTCAAGGGTTTTGTTTTTTGAGGACTGATTGACTGTACATTATCCCTATATATAACACATATAAACAAATCCTTTAAATACACTATCTGAAAGTTTTAGTCAAAACAATCCTGATGCATCTTTGTATGAGGTCATAATGTATTAAAGGTCCATCAGAGGGAATTTAGCAGTCCCTGCTAATCAAATTATTTCTTATTTGGTAACAGTACATCTCAAAGAGAGGGCATAGTCTCCACATACACTCTATATTTTGGTTAAAACCTCTAAACCTAACCCTACCCATAATTTATTCCCCAAATGAGTGGGAAATGAGAGCTGATTGACAAGGGTGTAGAAGCACCTAACTCTGGTTGTAAGCCTAAAACAGATCTTTTCTGAAAAATCTTAATTCTGATTGGTTGATTGGAATGTTGTTCCAGGATCAACAAAGGTGTCGCCTTACTGGGCGGAGTGTACATACAGTTGTCACAAAAAACCTGTTTAGCAAAACAAAACATTTTGGCCCACTTAGCAACCATAAATACAGGTGATTAAAATGAAAGAACCAAAACTTCCATGAGACAACTTAATTATATAAATAACAAATGTCAAGGTATGCTTTATGACAGTAAGGCAAACAATAAAATGCATCTACTAATATAATATAGCATAGCAAAATAAATGGGCTTTTATGAGCTTATTCATCTGTTGCTTGCTAATATGTCTAATACTTTACAATAGGCTATGTAACCCAGATTGTTCCATTTATTGGTACAGTACATTATCTTATTGTTAGACCTATCCGTGACTAGATGGGTGTGAGTAAGTGCTAATGCATGACACCTGCGCCACTCACAGGTCTCGAATCCCACAGAGTAGCTCCGGAAGGATAAAAGGAGGAGTGACGTCAGTGTAAGAGGAGAGAGTACCAGGCCAGAGGTCTCATTTATAAACGTTGCTTACGCACAAAATGGATGCAATTTTCCATGCGCATAACGTGATTTATATATATATAAAAATAATTACTTGCTGTAAATATGTATGCATTGTACAAAGATTATAAACCATGCATACAAACTCTTTTTCATTGAGTGAGAAAAGTAATCACAGATTATAAACTCTGTTTTCATGTGGATATACTCGTTTACATTAAATATTCAACTCGAATTAAAGGAGATAAACACTGAAATTACATAATTTTGAAAACAACATAATTACATAATTTCATTAAAAACAAACATAATTTTACTGTGACATGGTATTTCTTTTATGACACAGAAGAGTGCTATAGGTGCACCGTGCACAATAATTAATCTTTAAAATAAACTACAGATCATGTTATGAAAAATATTTTAGCGAGAACATTGAGCGATGATGCACACTTACAGAGATATTATGGTGGACACTGCTGGATTACTGTACAGCTACAGCTGCACGGAAGTCTTAATGTCGTGTAAAGTCATCTTGAAAAATACCAATATATTTGAAGGATATAACTAGGAGAAAATGGTAAGATTTGCATGTTTCCTTTTTAAAATACTTTGTCAGTGAAGCACCAAATCAGAATATAATAAATTTAATTCGATTTGAGTTGAGTTGTTTAAAACAATTGAAATACATTCATCCGCCAGGGGCTCTTTTGTGTTTATTTTAATATTAAAATCTTGTTTAAATCTTCGCTGGTACCTGCCTCCTTTTCCTGTGACTACTAACGCACGTCCTTTTTTTGCTGAGTTAGATGTGTTCCTAGGTCAACATATTTTGTTGACCCTGGAACAACATTTTACTCCACAAATGTATTCTTGACCATATCCCTACTCCTAAACCTAACCTTAACCATTAATATTCCCTAAAATCAGAGGAAATTATAGATGTATGACACTGATGTACAAGCACCAAACAGTGATTTTAAGCGTAAACTTCACAAAATCTATAAACTGGTTCTTCAAATCTGATTGGTTAATCACAATGTTGTTCCAGGGACAACAAAGATGTTGTCCCAGGAACATGTCTCACTTGGTAAAATCAGGTTCAGCGACTACTAACACGAGTACATTTCACTGTAATATTAACACAGTGTAAAGATTTACTGTAGTGGAATTTTTCTTAAACTTTTGGATTCCAAACAGGTTTGATACTGTGTTGTTGTAAACTTTCTGATCTTCCTGAATATTTCAAATGAAATCTACATTGGTAGAGGCAACTTACTTCTCACACATAGCGGAGGACATCAAAGTTCAAAAAGCAATTCTTATGGTCCAGTCCAGTGAGTATGGACTCTGTTGAACACAAGATACAGTAAGTATTTTCAACTACTAATAAGTAAATGGAACAAGTAGACATTTTTTTTCTGTGGTAATTTTGTGACATAAGTATTATATTAAAGCCATATATCCCATTTATCATCTTCATTGTTGAGTTTTTGCTTTAAGAAAACAGCAAATGACATACTGATCAAATTCCGTCAGAATCAGTATTCCACACATATAACAGTTAAAGTTATCTAATATTTATTGCATAGAACAGAATGTTGTATCGAAGTTAGTTTTAGTGATAGGTGTACAAATAAAATCAGCATAAATAGCCTATATCTTTTAGGGTGCTTGTTCAATTTGGAAATGAACCTTCTTTTAGATTTTAAGATTCTTTAAATTTCAATAATAATAATAATAATAGTAAAAGTCAATAATAGGTTCTAGTTTGTTTGACATATGAGACTTAATGTTCATTTAGATGTAAAACTCCTACAGCACTTTAAAATACTAAAGAGGTTTGTCCATGTATTTATGCATAAAACATACAGAAAAAGACAGTTGAACAGAATTACCTATTGTAGATCTTTGTTCAGTGGTCAAATGAAAGAGAATGTTTTTAAAGTGATGTTTTCAGCAAATGTTGTCTTCTACCAGTTTAGGCTCTTCACAGTCTGTTTAACTTAAAAGACCCCAGTAAGTTTCAATTTCAGTTAAATGTTACCACCACTTTCCAGGAAGCAAATATTTCATTTTGTAGGCGGGGAGAAACTGAAGAAACAGAACAAGTATAACGACTATCTCTGTATTTCAAAGAAAATACACATAGAGCTGTATTGTAGTATATTTAATATTTAAAATAATGTATCTGTCAAACAATAAATGAACATACATTTAAATTCAAATACAATTTTTGATTCCGTCTATCGAGTGCTTTTTTTTTCTTCACCTGTGAGGCCTGGACATTACAATCTGAGCTCACAGAAATGAGGAGTTTAGAGAGACTGAATCTTTGGACTGCTTCAAACTAATCATTTAAGAATCACTGGAAAATAAGGTGATAATAAATGCATATTTTGAGACGAAAACAAAAGCATTTTTTAACATTGCATGCATGTAATCCTATGAGACTTCGAAAACAATATTAGTAACCATTAAAATGGCATAATAGGGGCACATTGTTGGATGAAGTGCTCTTGAAGGCTTGGTTCATCCAAAAATTTACACAAATTAATATATTTTTGATGCATACCTGAGAGCTCTCTGACCCCAAGAGTAGTACAATGATCAAGGTCAGAAGCGTAACAAGGACATCGGTCCATGTAACATCAGGGTTTCAATCATAGTTTTATGAAGCTATGAGAATACATTTTGTATGCAAAGAAAACAAAAATAATTCAATTATTATAAATAAATAATAACAATTTGTCTCCTCTGCATCACCCTAGCAACATTTTGGTGAGTATCTACTGAATGCAAACAGCGTATGCTGTTCTGTGTCAACTGTGGCACGTGGATCCGCTGATTTCACTCAGATCAAAGAGCAAACTATAGAAAATGTATAAAAAATGTATCTTCATGGCGCAGCTGACAGAACAGCCTACACTGTTTGGGTTGAGTGGATACTCTCCAAAATGGTGCTAGGGTGATGCAGAGGAGACAAATTGTTGATTAAAGTAATAAAGAATCATGCACACTGCACAACTATTGTTGGTTTTATCACTTTGTTTGTGGCACTGTACTTGGTCGCCCCACGCACAGTAAAATCTCATTGGTCTAAAATCCTGCTCCATAGAATTCTTTGTATGTTCTGATTGTCTTATTGTGCCACGTCATACAGCATTTACAACTGCAATTTCAGACAGATTAGTTCCAACACAATCACAATGGCAATTCCATTTTTCTAATCTTCAATATAACAAAACAATTTAACAATGACCAAAGATCACAAGTACATTCCAACAAACAAACAAGCAAACAAAAAAAACATAGCTAGGCTAACATAGCTATGTGTAATTTAGGTTTATGAGTAAGTAATTTATTCCAGTGTTAAACAATGTCGCTGGTTTATCAACTACTTTATGTTTTGGCAAATGGCCAATTTTTATGGATTTCTATGAATTTTCTATCACATTTTTTGTATGAATCCCATTGTACAAATCCATATGAAATTGCTACCTTGAAAAATAGTTCTATTTTCTCATGAAATCAGGTTTTTATTTCTCTGTAATACAGACAACTATTATGGTCCTTTCCTCCAGTGTTTCTGATGAGATGCTTTAAAGTAACAAACAGTAAATAAAAAATATATTTATTAAAAGAGAGAAATGTTTATAAGGCGTAAGAATAATAGATGGATAACATGAGATGGTGAAAGAAGGAGATGGAAAAAGAGCAGGCAAGGGATGAAAACAATCAGTCAGAAAAAAAGAAAAGAAAAGAGGAAGTCAGCCAGGGATGAGGGTGAAAAGAGGCAGGGAAAAATCTGGCAATGAATGCCTTTTGATCGAAAACCTCTGCCTGGCAAGGGGGAGTTGCCATGGAAACACAGAGCTGCCAAAGATATGTGTTGATGGATGACAGTTTGAGCCAGTAGCATTAGACAGATTCTACGCCTGGAAGAACAGAAAGAGAGAGCGAGAGAGTAGAGGCATCATGCTACTCTGCTCCTCTATTAGTGTTGACAATGACATGATGCTTGTCACACTGTGCATCACAACACACCCACACACAGTTCCTCTCTTAAACTGCCATGGTGCCCCAGGGAAGGTGAGGTGAACGCCGAGGCCGGCTGTCAGGGTTGAAATTAGACTCATGTGAGATTTAAGAGCATTCAGAGTGTGTGAAGATTTTTTGTTTTTGTTTTGTTTACATCTTGTTTGTTTAACTGTGTGTAAATGCCGCAAATAACATTCTTCCCAATGAAAAATGTCTCTCCCTGTTTGATAGCTCCTGAATCCTGTATCATTAGTCAGACTGGGAACACTTTTCTCAAATAATTCAAAAGCGCACCCAGACCTGTCATTACACAGATATGAAAATAGGAGATTGGTGGTGGGGGAAGTGTGCAAGAGAATGATTGAACTACAACAATATGTTAGTCAAGAATGGTTCAGGAAAGATGAAGAAAGACAAAACGTGGTAATGAGACGGAAAAAAAAGCAAGAGCGACATAAGAATCAACCCTCCTTTTGCAATCTTTCTTTATAAAGGCTCCATAACGCTGCGTTAAATCCACTTTTACTTCAACATATCACCTCTCTAATTCTGAAAGAGGGTGGCTCTAGGGCTAATCTGTCCCAAAAGTGATTGATTCTGTGATTGGCAGGCTTAATCAGGGGGGTAATTTATAACGAGTCTCTTCGGTGACGTTGAATACCAACTACTCACCACAAAAGAGTCAGCTGTGAATGGCGATTTTTGATTCATCCCAGTGAATCAAATCTTTTGATTCTGTCCAGCAAAAATTGTTCAGATTATAGCATATTATAACACATTATTTTCCTCTATGCCCTGCCTTTCTGAAACACATAGATTTTTGCAAAGGTCATCGTTCTGAAAAGCGAGGTGTACACTGATTGACCAGCTGTCGAGTGCGTTGTGATTGGCTGAATACCTCAAGCATGAGACAGAAATGTTATGCCCCTTAGCACTGTGATGCCATCTCCCCGACAGGACCAGACTAAACCAATAAAACCCATCCCAACAAGGCATTTGTTGCATCCAGTGGGGACATAATGATTTAATACATTGCATATTGAGCTGCATAAACATAAAACCATGTCTGTATTTGTAATTGGAGAAATGACAAACCACAAGCGCTACTCTACCCTGCTCAAAAGCGTTTGAATCATCAGTGGCAAATTCTTTGAATATAAAACATGTACTCACAGGCTGTGAGTTAGAAGTGTCAGACTGTCCTTGCAAAGTTGGAACTGTCTCACATTATAGAAAAGCCTCTGAGCACAGACCAATTGTAGGGTAGTCTGCAGGTTCAGGAAACAGTTCTTCATAAAATGCATCACACAGTGTCACACACTGTGAGCTTGAGTGAGGAACGGTCGGTGGACTTGAGAACGGCACGGCTGGTCGGATTCGACGAAGGCCACATATGATGACCCTGGGCTGAACTCCGCTTTGTCCACGGTGAAAGCTGATCTGGCGATCCACAGCGCAAAGTTGATGTATTTCTTCAGCGACCAGCACGGATCAGCCCTTGGCATGGCGAAGCGGATATCGTCCTCTTTTAAAAGGCCAAACAATATAGTTTTGCTTTCACAATGAAGCAATGTCTCCACAGCATGGTGGCAACAACAAAACTACAGCGAGAATCAAAGTTACATCTGTTTTCTCTGCGTAAACATTTGGCCGATTATGCAAATCTTCCCACACAGTGACGTAGACGTGGGGGCGTGTTTAAACGAGTGATTTTAGGAGCGCGTGGACAAGTCTTAACTTTTATAAAGAATATCACCCTATAACCCTAACTTCACAGATCTTTTTTATGCACCAAGAGCTTGTAACACTCAAAAGAGAAAGGAAACATTTTAATTGCATCATATGACCCATTTAATTCCTGAACACTCTAAAGTAAGATACTGTAGCCTAGGCCGTGTAAACTGCACCATATATAAAAATTTGTCTATGTATTTTTCACACTTGGTTTAGAACAAGGAAGTCAACAAATCATAAACTGCCCAAGTCCTGACCTCATTAAAGTGCACCTATTATGAATCTTGGAGAAAAAAAATACCTTTCATGCGGTGTATCACATCTCTAAGTGAATGAAAACATCCTGCAAAGTTTTAAATCTAAAAGTGCACCATGTATAAAGTTATTATCTTTCAAAAGAAAGAGTCAACTCTGAGTCATGAAAACAAGTAAATTTTTAAACAAAAGTTGTTTCAAGTTGACACATTAACATATTTATGCCTGCTCACTTGTTGTGCAGACCCGGGAAAACTTGAACCTCCCCTCCCTCTGAGGGTCCAAGATCTTTGTGAAAAAGTGACTAACCTCAGTGGTGAAGATAGACAGATTATATTTGGACTATACTTCATAAGATTAAGATGAAGCAACATTTCCAATGATAGACAAACAGTTATTGAAACACTTTGAGTACTCCTCGTGTGCTGTACTTCTCCAAGCAGTGTTATTAATCTGATAAATATGCAAACAAGGACATTGACAAATGTACATTGTGTGCTGTGTATGGGTGTGTTCATAATAACCACTGAGTGCATGTTTGACTGAGGTGTGTGTGTTTGCCATTAACATTTTTTTCTTTTTTTTTGCCTCAGGGGATCCCAGACTGCTCTTCCAGTAAACATTGTTTCCATAGTGATAATGGAGAAGAGAGGAAGGATGCAAAAAGGTGACAGCAAGAGTAATAAGAGTGAATGAGTGAGTGAGAGAGAAAGTGTGTGCGTGAGAGAGAGAGAATCCAAAGAAATAAGCTGCATGCCAGATATAATAACATCACAAGGAGATAAAGGGAACATTGTGAGCTTGAGATCATTTTATTCTTAACACATTTCACAAAAACACACACAGAAATCAAACCAGAACAATGTTTAAGATTTTATTTCATTTCCTACCAGCATTGTTGCCTGTATAAGTTGTGATCATGTCTGAGGTTCTCCCATTATGTGTTTTTACAAATAAAATAAATGCGGAGAAAACGCAAACAATATAAAAAAGTGCATGAAAATAACAGCTTTCATAGTAAATGAAGATTCCCTCTTTCCTACAAATCACTTGGATCATTGGACCTCAAAATAACAGATTAATAAGGACACTGAGGTAACTGTATCCGTGATCTCTGTCAGCTGGTGTCAATTAAGATGTTTTGTCTCCTGAATATGTAAATATATTAAATATTAAGGGTGCTAAATGGAATAGAATTGTATTGAACATTATGGCCAGCTTCAGGTCCTCATGCATTCTGGCTAAAATACACTGCATGTAAATGTGATTATCATCATGGACAGCAACCCAGGTCATGCATTTCGACAGGTGCATATGATATTAACAAAATTTTATTTTGAAAATTTTTTTCATTATTATTTTTTTTCCTTACAAATTCTGAATGAGTGTGAATCTTTTTTCACATGGTCCCCATCACTATGAAAGGCCATTTCTGCTACGGAATAAATAAAATGGCAGAATTGCAAGATATAAACACAGGATTGTGAGATATAAACTTGTAATTCTTCGGAACTGGTATAAACTCAGAATTCTTTCTCACAATTCAGAGTTTATATCCTTTTGAATTACAAATTTATATATCACAATTCTTTTTTTTCTGCCATGAAATAAAAAAATAAAAAAGATTATTGTGACTTTTTTTATTTTACAGTTCTGTTTTTCTTATCACAATTATGAATTTATACCTTGCAGTTCACCTTTTCGTCTCTGAATTGTGAGTGTATGGAAACAAGCTTCCATACTTCTTTGTGGATTGGTTCAGTCACAAATATCCACAAACACATCAAACACATTAAACGAGAACATTTAAGGCACAGTATGGTAGTTTCCGCAAGAGCCGAGTGATATGTGATTTCGCTGTCCCTTTTGATTTGTGATGTTGCGTAATCCAGAAGTACAAAAAGTACCTAAAAATTAAGAAAACTTTGATATTCTGGTTTGTATAACGGATCTATAAAGCTGCTGGAAACCAGTTTCTTCCTTTGTTTCCACAGCGAGTGTTCTGTTGTTATTTTCCCCTCAAGTGAGCCCTGGTGAGAGCCCCATGGTGTCCAGAACCTATAGCGTCTGAAAGCCATCGCTGTGAAACCTCCCCTCCTCTAGCCTTCTCCTTCCCCTTTTCTCTCTTTTTCTCCAGGGTCTTGTTTTCCTTGTGGCCCTGCAGACCATCCCATGCCCTGTTCTGCTCTCTGGTTTCAGCATGACACAGAGCCAACATAGGACACACAGAGTCCTCTTCTTCATCACTGTCCTCCTCCTCATCCTCCTCCTCCAGCAGCTGTGGAAATCTTACTGAAGTTGATGATGATGAAGAAGAAGGGTGAGAGTTGGAGTATACATCCCGTTCGTACACAGACAGGGGGAGCTGGAGGTAACGGCCGGATGCGTATAAACAGCAGCAGGCAGGTACACACTCTGGACCTTCACGCCTCAGCAGACGCAGGCGTTTGCGGTATGGCCCGGGCGGTGTAATGCAGGGCTGCAGGGCAGGAGGGGGAAGAGGGGTATTTGTGGCAGGTGTTTGGAGGGAATAAGGTGTTGCTGTGGAACCTGATGGGAAGCACCAGTCACTCTGGAGGAGGATTTCGTTTCTGAGACGACGGAGAAGGTTGTTGATGAGCACGGAGCGCCTTAAGAAGGACTCGGGGTCATCCATGAAACGCAGCTTCTCGAGAGAAAGACGGAGAATGTGTGCACGCTCCTCCAAGACCGGTGACACCTGCTGGCCCAGAAGACAAAATGAACATTCATAAATGAGGTAAGGTCAGTTATCAAGTTAACCTGTATGATCCATGTGTTGTGAGGAACAAATGAAGGTGCAAGATGTTGGTGAATGCTTTGTTTCGTTTGCAGAGGTATGTAGTGTAATAAAGTGATAAACAGTAGGGAAACAAAAACTGTTAAACGATAAAACCTGGCAGTGCAGAAATATTTCAGTTTAGTAAAATAGGAATAGAAATAAAAACTGAATTGAAAGCAAAAAAAAAATCGAAATGTGCACTACAACAGAACGGAAACTAAATTTAAATGAATAATAAAATTACTAAAAAATATATTTTTTTTTATTAAATACTTTCATATGAATTTCTAACGGCTAAAATTTGAGTTTAATTTACGTTCAAACTAAATATTCAAGTAAAAAAAATGTGCAATGAACATATTTAATAATAATAATAAAAAAAAGACAAATGAGGTATGCTCAGCGAATTTTAATCTGAAATTAAATTCAGGAATTTTAATAGGAATGCTTTATTATGAATCCAGTCATGAATTTCATGTGAAGCTGAAAGATTTCGGAATACATTCACTGCATGCATACAGTTCATCACATTAATCTACATTTTTTAAAGGGACTTCGGCATGAAATATCACCATCCTCACCTTTACAATTATAAAAAAAATAATAAACCCTGGTGTTTACAGGTTCTTCAGTGGTAATGCTAGTCTATGCAAAAATTATTACAGCGTCATGCAGTAACATGAATTACTGAAAGTATTATGAATAATATAAAGTGTTGTGTAGAAATATGTACTATTATGTAAGGCTAGCACTTACAGTGTGACAGTAACTCCTGAAGCTCAGTGCAGGTTCTTCATCCTCCACAAATTTCCTCTTGAAATATGAGATCCGTGACAGGGCCACACGATCCATCACATGATCAGGAGCTCGTCTGTAATGGGGCTCTGGAGACAAAACGGGAAGGTTCAGACAGAGTTTCATTAATAGGCTATGTCTTCTAGATCAAAGACTGGTATGGAGAGAATTTCTGGCCTGTTTTAGTACCAAAACTGGATAACAGATTTTGAAACGTCTAGTTTGGAATGGAACATCATCAGCACCATCTGTTCATGGTAGTCTGTTTTTCAGAGATGAGATTAGTTTCAGACCTTCAATGAGCCCTTGGGTGTTACCCCCTGGTGGTGAGGAGGTGGAGATACAGCTTTTACTGCAATGCTCTGAATCCCAGATCGGTTGGTAGATTGGTGGCGGGGCTTCGGATTCAGGCTCACAAAAAGGGTTCATTGATAGGACCAAAGCCATAGTTTCACCTCAGTCCTAAACAACAAACACACAAACATAATTATTTAAAAAATGCATAATGCAATTCTGTCATACATGAGTAAGTGATGAGAATTTTCATTTTATTTCAACCCTGGATGACTTTATGTCTTCTATGGAATACAGAAGACATTTATTCTGTACAGTAAAAGTCACTGGGGTCCAGGGTTGTTTTGTACCCCATTTTGTATACTTTGTAAACACAACAAGAGTTGAAATATTCTTTAAATCCACATATTTATATAACACATAGTGTGCATACAGTATATATTACAAATCACAGACATATATGTTCCAAAAATCATACAGGTTTGGAACCACATATAGATGAATACATGTGAAAGAATTAACTTTTTTTGATGATATAACCCTTTAAAGCTGCAGTAGGTAACTTTTGTAAAAATATATTTTTTACATATTTATTAAACATGTCATTATGTCCTGACAGTAGAACATGAGACAGATAATCTGTGGAAAAAAATCAAGCTCCTCTGGCTCCTCCCAGTGGTCCTATTGCCATTTGCAGAAATTCATCCGCTCCCGGTAAAAAACAACCAATCAGAGCTGCGGTCCGTAACTTTGTTTGTGTTCAAAATGTATAAAAATGTATATAAAAAGCGAGTACACCATGAATCCATTTTCCAAACCGTGTTTTTGGCTTGTCCTGAATCATTAGGGTGCACCTATAATAAGTGTTTATATTCGGACTATTTTAGATTGCTTCGGGGTACCGCAGCGGAGTAACCCAGTACCTTTGTGATTCTTCATAGACATAAACAGAGAGAAGTAGTTCCGGCTACAATGTTCTTCCGCAAGACGCAAGCAGTTGTTTATTAACTGCTAGAGCATCAAAAGTTACCGACTGCAGCTTTAAACACAGGTTTTCAATTGACACTGACTGAATTATATTTTCTGCAGCACTTTATTCACTGTGTGTGTGTTCATAACATCATATCTTAAATTGTTTTTGATGTTGACTATTTTTAAAAGTTGTATTTCTAGTAAAGTTTAATTTTAGTAAAGTTTTTGGAAACAACTCATAATTAAAATCCTTCAGTAGCAGCATCTTTGCAAAGCTTGTATTACATTTCTGACAGCTTTACAAAAGAATCTGTACTGAAATATGTGCTCATACTGTTAAGATCTAATTGAACTGATTAGAGACTTAAAAAAAAAAACAGCCACTAGTTTCTAACGTTAAGATTCTTGCATTGTAGTAAGTTTTTTCTCGCTGGGGAGCAAATGTTGCATTCTAAAAGTCACAGTATGTTTTACAATGAACTCTTATCTTAAGAGATCAAGGAAAATCTGAATCCTCATTACAACCCCTTTAAAAGAAGCAACCTCTCAACAACAGTGTGCTACTCTACAATAACATGTAAAGTTATTTCCTCTATCTTTGAAGATTACACTAACAAGGCATATGAAAATGCCTTCGAGACTCTTTAAAACAGCTAATAGCCAAAAACACACACTATGAAACTCAGATAACGAGATCGACAGAGAACGACATTCAGTAGAAGCTGAAAGGGAAGGTATCTGTTTGTGTGATCTCTCTTTAATCATTTTGTTCTCTGTTCTATCACACGCGCAGTGACAGGAGAGAGAGGAAAAGTTCTGGATGACTGCCTCTACAAAGGGCATTAATCTTCACTGACAATTTCACACAGACACTATTACTCTCATGTAGTGGCTTCAGTTGGCACACACTGAACTGCCGTTACGCCAGGCTCTTCTGAGTCACCAGACACAGTTCTCACATGTTTTTGAAAAATGTGTGAAAACTCTTTATTATCAAATTTATATAGAGGTTAATGGACATGACTAATTGTGTTGATGTTATTGGAATACATTTTTTAATAATTAATTGCACTAAATTAACAGAAAATAAAATGAATCGTACAAGTAAATGAGAAGTAAAAATAAAATGGTTAAAATACGAATCACAAACTTTTTTTTTTGCATGCACACAGACACAAAAATTGTTCCTCTTGCAGTAAATTTAATTCAGCTGTAATAACCCGTCCTGTTTTTAGTCTGTGTCCGCAGGGTTTGGATCACACTGAGCTCATGTGAGCGAGAGACGTGTTTAATCAGAGCAGATCCCACTCTCCTCCTCTCCCTTGTACTGTCGTTACCTGTTTCTCATTCCGCCCACAACTCTGCTTTGAATTTACGCTTTAGAAGACCGAGAGCTGACACAGAAGCAGAGCTCTCTCTCTCTCTCTCTCTCTCACACACACACACACACATAAGCTTCCTGTCTGTCTTTGTCTCTTTGCTCGTTTTGCGCTTTTATGCACTCTCTCTCTCTCCATCTTTTCCACTTTCCTTTTCATGTGAAGAAAACATAAAAAGGTGCAGGATCCATTGGATTTGCACCTCATCAATCGCACACGCACCCATACACAAATATCACAGGGTACAGAAGGGAATGTGTACTAGAACTGTGAAGCTCAGTAGATGCTAAAACTACACATTATAAAACAGTTGATCCTAAAACCAGACAGAGAGAGTGAGAGAATGAAAGCATGAGCGATCCAAACTAAGGAATCATGTAAGGGATAAGCTTTCAGTTGTGGTTTTTCCTATGCGAAAACCACAATTACAGGTTTCCATCGAGGTCATGTAGTTTTTGGCTTAACTCACTAAAACCAAAACATCCAATGCTCATGATGCTATTTACTGGGTCATAAAAGCTGTTAAAGCTCACTCACACATTTACTTGCTATCTTAATGGGGACTTAAATGCTGAATTTTTGCTGTATTCTATTTTTGAAATAGAATAACTGCATTCATATTAAATGTTAATCATGATTTATTAAATAATTTACAAATTATTTTGCCACATCTCCTTATGCCCCCAAAGGCAGGTTTTGTCCGTTTAGCTAACTTTTTAAGAACATGCACTTCTTATGAATAGCTTATTAAAGTATTGAGTGGTTAATCTGCCAGAAAATGTAATGCTTTGAAATGATTTAAACAATTTACAAAATGCTTTGTCAGTAGCACTTAAACCAGAAAGAAAAAAACACTGCACAATTAGTCAGGTTCTGAGAATGGATTTAGGCATCAGCTCATGCCCTGCTCATCCCTTTAGAACACCAGGCTGAAAGATCATTCTAAAACCCCAGTGAATGTCGACCACAAACATGTTCTCGGTCTGTGGCAGAGGCACAATGACACATGCACAGAGCTAGAGAGTCATCAGTAACACCACAGTCTGCCCACACGGCCTGACCCAGAAACACTTCCATGATTTATGAGAAACATGAGTAACCGATATGAGCACACATTCCAAGATGTCAATTAGGACAAAATATGGATGTGAAAAAATATCTCATTTAATATCTCAAGTTATCACTTTCTATAGTGTATTAAACATTTAAAAAAATATGTAAATATTATTACTAATTATTATAAAAATTATACACAAATTATTTTTATTATTATTATTTTAATTTACACATTGGCATGACTTTTCTTCTGTGGAATACAAAAGGTGAGATTTTTGAATATTGAATAGGCATTACAAAGAAGCAGCATGAAAGTTTTATAAAAGTGGTCCATGCACTACAAGTCTTCTGAAGCCATGTTTATTTCTGATGACATGTTGTCTTGTAAACAAACAAACCAAGTTGTTGTTCACTAGAAAAATCCTGGCTTCCACTTGTAGGTCTCAAATCTTATATGCGGTTGCATTCAGTTATATATTGTGCCTTTAGACAAATTGCATCACGTCATTGGTTGTCTCATGATTACTTATAACTTAAAAGTTGGCATGATGGTGTCTAAAAGTGACATTTGATATTGGATTCAAATAGCTACAGCAAAGGGAGAATAATTGCATGAACAAAAAAGCATGTATGGTTTCAGAAGACTTAGAATGCATTATTTTATTGTGCTTTATTTGTAATTTGTTTTACACAACAACTAGAATATTTGTCCATATAAGAAAAAAGCTCATACAGATTTGGAACGACTTCTTTAATTCATGTACGCACATGCAGAACCCACACTTGAGTCACACAGTGAAGTGTGAAACACACCCTGCTGAAGTGACGCCCCAATGTCCAATAAGGTGAAAGGACCACAGTAGACTTTACCAACCATAAGGCTATAGACACACACTTACACACTTCTCCAGGAGCTTTCATCCATCTGCTCAGAAACTGCTTTCTGTCTGAGTGCTGGAAGCATTTAAACCACATGTGTCCTCCTGAGGGTGCAGGACTTCCATTCAACAGTTTGGGTTAAAGCTTGACCTGAATCTATCAGTGAGACGGAGGAGGTTTATTTAAGAATCGAAATGTTGCATTGGTGATCTGAACACATCCTGCAGACTGTAATCTAGGTCATTAGGTAGTCTCCTTCATTCTCACACGCTCAGACAGAAAATGTAGGCAACACCCAGTCGAGGAGGTAAAACATCCATCCAAACATGTCTCACACACATATACAAAGCCTGGGGAAATGAGGGAAATAAATGAAAGAGGGGAAAAAAGAGAAGTAGGAACACCCTTGCCGCCTGCCAAGAGCTCTGTGGCTGCTCAGCTTGTCTAGGTTATATCCAAGAGAGAGAGAGAGAGAGAGAGAGAGAAAAAGAGTTTCACCATGTCTGCACTGCAAGCGGAGAGTGTAACGGTGTTAGACAGATAAAATAAGAGAAAAATTATACTGACTTCAGCCAACAGCCTTGCATCCCGGCCTCGGTGTGTGTGAGGTTATTGCAGTAACATGATCGTGTTGACACAACGCCACATCAGTGCTGAAGGAATGTTCTGGCTACCCATGCATCCCTGCTGTAAAGAATCAGTGCCTGAAGCTGTGTGTGTGTGTGTGTTTGAGCAGAGGGAGGGCAGCACATGCTCTCTGTATTCTCAAAGGGGCAGGGTAATCACATCATCCCTGCTATCATTTAAATCAGTGTGATGTATACATCACGGTGGGCTCTGATTTATGATGTGATGACTGTGATTTATTTGCATTCAGACAGCAACACTCACATTTTTTTGTCTTATGAACTTATGAACAAATAATCTATTAATAAACATTATTATTAATATTATTAAAGTTACTTTAGTATATACATATATTCAATTATATATAATTTAAATTAAATATAAATATAATTATATTTTTTCCAGTTATCTATTCTTTTATGTTTAATAAAGCTAAATCTAAAATATTTTCAAGTACTAAAAAATGGGAATTATGAAGTGTGTTCACATGCATTTAAAAAGTTATATTTCAGTCAGGCCATAGTAATATATCATGTTAAAATGTCATGTAAATACTCTTTTAATGTTTTTAAAAATATTTTCTTATGCTCACCAAGGCGTATTTATTTGATCCAAAAATACAGTAAAAACTAATATTGTGAAAACTATTATTACATTTGAAAATGTTTACTGTTTTATTGTTTATTAAATTGTTTACTATTGGAATGTTGAAAACAGGTGTACTTAATAGTATTCATGGACATCATGACACATCTTTTCAGAATTATTTAATGAATAGAAAGTTCAGAAGAACATCATTTATTTGCTAATCTTTTGTACGATTATAAATTATTTTATTGTCACTTTTGACCAATTTAATATGTCCTTGCTAAAAATAGTATTGATTTCTTTAAAGAAAAAAAAATTATCCTTCAGTTACGCCCTGAGTCATGTATACCAGGATAGAGAGATGAAGAGTGTAGATTAACTGCAAAACCCTGCTCATATAATGTACTAGCTCTCAGACTGTGGATCATGTGTTTGTACCAAATGTGATGACAGTACGGTTTTAACCACATACAGTATCCATTGTTTATCTACAATTTATTTTGTGGGTGTTTGAACGAGGTGAGCCTTTTGATGAGTCATTTCTGAATGTGAAGGTTTGACAGGAAGATGATCTGCATAGGAGGTGCTGTGTCCCTCCCTAACCACAGTTTTCTGAAACTGCCTGGGTAGAAGTTTTAGATGATTACGAGCAGCCCACAGACTCCTCAGAAGTCTCTTGAAGTAAATCCTTACCGTGCCCAGACACAAATGACTGGAACGGACTGATGAGAACCACAGGCGGTAAACGATTGCGTGGGTTTTCCTTTGTGCCTGCTGTAGATCGAGGGATCAATGCATGGCAGTATGCCAGACACTCTTAAACTGGCACAGTGATCTCAGGGGGAATACCCACATACACACAAACACACACACTCCTGCCCCGCGGCACCAGGAACAGATGCTACAGCCAGCGCAGTCAACCTATTGCTGATAATGAAGCAAGAAATAATCCCATCCACACACACATACCATCTCAGCCACGCACAATAGCGTCTCTCTCTCTCTCTTACACAACAACAACAATAGCCTCACACACATAGATCTCTCCTGACTTACACTACACAGACACCAATGCACAATTTTCCCATGCAACAGTAATTGCAAATTCATCAGGACAGAAACACACACTCTGCATCCATCTATAAAGTTATTGTGCTTTCATCTTGTACACTTCTTCTCCTTGTAAGGAAATCAAGTGGTAGCAGACGTCTGGCTCCTTGCCCTTACAACACACACACACATAGCTTGGCTGTTTTAATGTGTGAAAGGAACATTGTGTGTGTGACCTTATTGTCATTAGCTTCTTTAGAGATCCAGTGTAATTATAGTGAATTTTACAAATAAAAACAAGAAGGAATCTTGGTCAGATGATAGCTTGCATGTATGATAGAAATATTAAATTTTATTTGACTATAATTAAATTTTAAATTTAAAAAGGTATTTTTTTTAAATGCACTCGCTGAATTAATAAATAATAAATATATATTTTTTTAAATGATGAAATATATAGTAGGAATATAAATATATGTCGGATCTATTGTTCTACATGTAGTTATTATAAATTCAGTCACAGTTATATTTTTTGAAATAGATAGATAGATAGATAGATAGATAGATAGATAGATAGATAGATAGATAGATAGATAGATAGATAGATAGATAGATAGATAGATAGATAGATAGATAGATAGATGAAATAGTTTATACAAAAATTACTTTGCAACTGTAAGGGCCTTTTAATATAAACTAGTTGTACGCAAATGTTGACTACATGGACATAATGTACACTCTTTGCCTAGTGCATTCCTCATATGGACCAAATATACATTCAATATTTGATCATTAGTATAACTTCTCATAACGAAAACACATGATACTGTGTGTATTCTTAGGGGCTTAAAAAATAGTTGTTTGCTCTTAACACACTTGAGAGATCATAAGTGTAGTTCATCTGTTTTGGCAATGTGCCATGTCTGTCTGCCTCCGGAGGCTGGCGACGAAACTCTGAGCACTGTGAATACGTTTAAAATATATTAACTTTTGCTTACCTTTAACTATAATGATGACCAGGTCAATGTGTGTTGTTTTATTCAATCAGATGTGTCGTTACGGACGCCGCTCTCTTTTTTAACTCGAGGTTCCGCTGCTGTGGTCCCGCTCGGTTCATCAATAACCACTTATCCACGATCCATCAGCGCGAGCCTTTCTGACTCGCAATAATCGATACGATTCTACTGGAAAAATCTAATCCAAAAACCAAGCAGTCAATCAGTGCGCGAACAAAGCCGCTGTGATGTGACGGAATCTCCGTTGCGTGTCCGCGCAGGTCGCTTTGCTTTGTGCCACAGTGACCTCACCGGCAGACGGTGCTACGTTGCAGCATTTGCTTTGAACGGGGCTTGTTAACGTTGGACACCAACAGCGTCGCCCCATTCCTCGGAATAAACAGAAGCAGCTTTTTGCTCAGGATCAGTCGCGTCCCGTCCCAGCAGCAGTGCCTCCCTGGTGCCTTGAGTGCGTGTGCGCGCTCCTGGTTTTGGTCAGAGGAGCTGCGTTTAGCGCGCAGCAGAAGTGGAGCGGGCGGGCACGGCGCCAATCATCTGTTAGACATCTCCCTTTTCAGAAGCGGCGGTCTGTATTTTCCAGCCGCGCGCCTGAGCGGATTTCTCCGGTGTTCCCTATAGAAGGGATGGAGAACGCGCCAAGTTGTGCCGATTCTTTTGGTCCCAATATCACTTTCTGTACTCATACACGCACAAACATGTAGATCTATTGGGAAGAAATTTTACAGATTTGTTTCGTTAGGTTTTTATATTTAGATTGTATTTTGCCCAGCTACTTTTTTTAACAGCTAAAGGTCATGTCTGTTTTTAATGACATTTTCAGAAACATTATCTGATAATCAAACCACATGTCCTACCATTTAGGCCTATAGATCAACTAGTTTTTGTTGTTCTCGTCATTTTATATATTTTATAAAAAAAAAAAAAATCAAATAATATAAATATAAAAATTAATATTAATATAATTCATTTTTTTTATTATTTATCTGTTCTTATTATTCATTAATTACAGATGACCATCAATACAACTATTTTGAAAAGCTAGCTAATTTAGATTTTAATTGTAATTTACTTTGTGGGAATTTTTAGATTTTTTATAATTTCTTTTTTCTTTTTGAATACAAATGACCATCATCACACGTCTGAGGACATTTTAGAAATGTGGCCCTCTCGAGAACAAGCATGCGCGCACACACACACGCACACACACAAAAGCTTTTTTCTTGCACAGTTTCCCTCTTACTGACTCCAGGTTCCAAAAAACACACCCTGTTTCTAGTTAGAAGCAGACATCCACTCCAGTGCCAGAGTCTGTAGTTTATTTTCTTGCGTGAAAAGCAGCCCTGCGTTGAAGGACTTTTCCAGGTGAGTGGGGGCTTCAGAGAGAAACAGCATCTTTTTAATAAATGGAAACCATGCATTGTGGTTTATTGTACCAGCACTTCTCTCTCAGCCTTTTAGTCCATTAAAGGTAAATCATTTGTAATAAGCAGCACCGTCCATATTGGAAAAAGAAAATAAAATCTTGGATGTTTCTAGTCTTCAACATGACATTGAACAGGCGGTAACATATATTTTATTTTCTTCTGTGCCCATGATACAATTATGTTACATATTTTGTTTTTTTTGTGGGTATGCCACCATTTTTATTTTACATCTACAGTATGTTTGTACATTTTACAAATAATTCTTTAAACTTCAACATGCCGTTTAAGAAAACTTAAAATGACCCTCAACAATAGTGCCATCTGTTGGCTACAATTCGGTACAAGTGTTTGGCTGAGTATTTATTCCAGCTCTTATTTCAGTAGTAGAGGACGCCTGATAATCTTCACAGACATACCCTCGTTTTGATGTCTATTTATCATCTAAAGCTTTTGATCTGACAGAATACTTCAGTTGCTGCTTCATTATAATAGTTAGGGCACAGAGTTCAGTTCTCCCTCTCTCTTTATTCACTCCAGCCAAGCAGTGAGGAATAAATATTGACTTGCACGAAGCTGCTGTCCGTGTTTAAGCACTTTGAAGAGAGCTCTTTTCCTCGGGATAAAACTGAAAGTTTAATGGGCCCTTCAAAATACTGTACGCTCCCCCCACGCAGACACACACTTCGGGTAGTGACATCTACATATTTATGAGCATACAAAGTGCATATGAAAGAAGTACGTGAAAGATTGGTATGATAACAAATGTATTTATAAAAAGGTATGTGTGAGGCAAAACAGTTGCCCTCATAAATTAAAAACTTCACTGTCGGCTCTAAACACAGCCCCACCGAATTTCATCATCTGTAACTGATAGAAGTTTGTATTTGGCACTAATATTTCCAAAACTTTTGTAATCACCAGAGAGGATTTAGTCATAGACAACTGGATTTTTGCTCACACACTTTATCTAGCACCAGATGGAGGTGCAGTTTTTCCCTTTGCTTCCTGTTGAGCTGAAAAATAAATGAATAAATACCTGTTAAAATATAAGATTATTTACATTTTAGAACTCCACAGTGTAGCATACCTAAGCATAAAATATTTATTCCATCATTAGTATTATAAAAGCTAAATTTTTTCTTCAACTTGGGGCTTTAACATCATATTTCATAAAACATTGTAAGCAAGACCTAATCCTCAAGACAATCTTACACTCCTTGGAATAAAAACAGGCAGACAAAGACAGTTAACAGATGTGTTTTTTTTTTTCAAAACAGGATCGCATACAAATGCATCATCTTTTTAATGTATCGTTGTGTAAGACTTCATTTACAAATCAAACTACAGCGGTTATACAGAAGTATGAATACACAAGGTGACACAACATCGCTGCAACATTTCAAAAACATCATACAAATGTTCTCCAGAGAAAAGTAAGGCACCGACTGAATCGGTGGGTATATAGGCAATTCATTTAAAGCATTTTGAGAATAAACTGAAAGAGCAAAATTAAAAGAACTGCAAATATTATAAACGTACACAATGTTTAGAATATGTATAAAATGTTTAAAACTGGTTTAGTTGGAACACACCTTGTGAAAGTTGAAGGTGTCAGTGGCATGTTAGACCTGAATCACGTTGGGACACAGAGAGAGCACAGGGAGAGTTTGTGCTATGCTTCTTGTGCAGTTAATCCTAAAACGTATTTATGCTGGTGTTTATTGGTTCTGTAAACTGAACAGAACCACTGTCACTGAGTTCAGAATAAGATGGGTTCTTTAAATGACCATCAGGGGTCTGTTGTACTTACATCTTCTCACATACAGACTAGACTACTGCAGAGCCGTGAAAAAAATCTTATGGGAGAGGAGCTGTGACAGCTGTGAGCTTTTATCAGACTGTGGAAAGACTCATTCACACACATTAAAGATTACAGTTTTATCAGTCATGCTATAAAGAAATGACTCTACTTAAGACACCTCAGTATCTGCTCGAGCTAAAAAAGTTTGAGAATTCTAAAACTAGAATTATAACATTTTCTGAAAATCTTGTCATTATTCACTCACCCTCATGTTGTTCAGATGCCATATTAATGGTTTTGTTTTTAAGTTAAATATAATTATTTTATAAATTATGAGAGTAGGTGATGTATACTACTAAGCAAAAAAAAAAAAAAAAAAACACATTAAAGGGATACTCCACCCCAAAATTAAGATTTTGTCATTAATCACTTACCCACATGTTGTTCCCAATCTGTCAAATCTTCGTTTGTCTTCGGAACACAATTTTAGATATTTTGGATTAAAACCGGGAAGCTTGTGACTGTCCCATAGACTGCCAAGTAAATTACACTGTTAAGGTCCAGAAAAGTATGAAAGACATCATCAGAATAGTCCGTCTGCCATCAGTGGTTCAACCGTAACATTATGAAGCAACGAGAATACTTTTTGTAAGTGAAGAAAACTAAAATTATGACTTTATTCAACAATTTCTTTGTCAACAGTCTCCTCTATGTCTCTCCACATCACTCAAACTGCCTACGTTCTTCTGTGTCAGTCGCACCACAAAGATGCTCTGTTTCTATGTGAATTTAGCTTTGATTTGAAAGAAAACAGCGCATCCTCGTTATTTTAGTTTTCTTTGCTTACAAAAAGTATTCTCGTCGCTTCATAATGTTACGGTTGAACTACTGATGGCAGACGGACTATTCTGACGATGCTTTTAATAGTTTTCTGGACCCTGACAGTGTAATGTACTTGGCAGTCAATGAGACAGTCTCAAACCTCATGGTTTTCTTTCAAAATATCTTAAATTATGTTCCGAAGATGAACAAAGCTTTGATGGGTTTGGAATGACATGGGGGTAAGTGATTAATTACAAAATTAACTTTTTGGGGTGGAGTATCCCTTTAAACATTATACAAACAGTAAATTTATTATTCCATATGTATGCTATATTCCAAGTCTTATAAAGACATATATTTTTGCAAAAGATTGGGATTGCATTAAACTTATTAAACGTTAAAACAAATATTTTTTAAATTGTTACAAAAAAAATATAATTCAATGAAATGCTGTTCTTTTTTAGACTTAAAAATCATTAGCAACAAAACATTAAGCAGCACAATTGTTTTCAGCATTGATAATAATAATTAATGTTTCTGAGCAGCAAATCAGCATATTAAAATTATTTCTAAAGGTTTATGTGACACTGACGACTGGAGTGTGCTGAAAATCCAGCTTTGCCATCTCAGAAATATATTTTAAATGGCAAAAATATTTCACAATTTAAGTTTTTTCACTGTATTCCATTTGTTTGATCAAAACTTGGCAGCATTGATGAGCATAAGAGACTTCTTACAAAAACAAAAATCGAACGGACTCAACATTTTTGAAGTAGGCCTGTGTTCGGAACAGGCCATGATTTAAACCAGTATTTACTAATCATCTTCCCCCTCAATCAGAACCCTTATTTGTGCTTGTATTCATGTAATAAAACAATGCACTTTTAGACATAATGAGCTGTGTTTATCACTGAACAATGAATTTGGGTCTGTTTCATACAAACTATAACATAGTTTCAGAAGACTTAGAAGTCTTGGAGCATGCTTTATGTGTTAAAGTGCAGCTTGGACATTCTGCCTAACATCTAAATTTGAGTTTCATGAAATAATACAGGGTTAGAACAATATGAGCATGAGTAACTTGACAACTAAATGTTAAATCTAAAGGTGAACTATCCCTTTAAATATGGACTGGTCAGAATCTACTGGAAAGCTTGAGTCTGAGGGACTGCAGACTGGCAGAGCCATGTAACCAACCTATTTAACTGATTTACTGTATTTGCAATGAGATTCTCATTTATAGTGGGAAAATCATTTGGAAGCCATATCTGCATGAGGCAACAGTGCACCAAGCCCCTAATAAAACTGTCACGAGTGAGACATAACAGCCTCTCTGCGTCAGTTTGTGACACAGCTGTTTTCTAGTCATAATGCATTTAACATCCTACATTTCAACATTGTGCTGTATTATGTCATTGTAATTTTGACTGCTGTGGCATTTTCTCAGGCTTAAAAGTTGACAGAATGTTAAAATACCATTTCGAGACTGTTTACTCCGTTTGCCAAGAAGAAACTGAGAACATCTCCCAGACCCAGCGTGAGAGGGAAAGCTCAGCCCAGCTGTGCGTTTCGTGGGACGTGGTCTGTAAGGGAGATATTGTCCAGTTGTGACTCTCTGAGGACCATCACAGTCCGAGACTCTTTCACAAGATGTGTTTCATGACTCCATGTGCCCTAAAAATGTGCTTAATTCTGGTCTTACAAAACATACTAGCTCAAAGAGTCCAGCTTCTTGCCATACCTGACTTTTCTCTCTTTTAAGGAGGGGAGTAAAACAAATTCATATACAGTATCATCACCTGAAATGACGACATTAGCAAAGCTAAGAATACATATAACAGTATGTAACATCACACTGAACAAACACACCCTTGTCTCACACACTCACACTTGTTTCTATCAACCTGCAAGACTGTAACAGGGACAAGGTTTTTTTTTTTATCTCAACATTTATCTTGTGATATTTTGAAAAAGCACACTGAATAAGTGACACATTCACTAATTAAACATTTCTTTTAAAGCGAAAATGGTACGAAATATCAACTAAACTGTGAAAGTAGAACAAAGTCTACAACTCCATACTGCTCACAGAGCTTCATACATTTACCAAGAAAGTGGGTCCATTTTCTCAGATATATAGATACAAAAATAGATCAGCAAAATCTATGTGCCATTTACAGTACATAACAATCACTGAGTGAGTTTGACCATCGCTCAAGAAAGGAAAGAAACGAGTTCAAGACAGATTTCACAGATTGACCACACAGAGATCAGGACACTTGTATAGACAGAGCAAAAGCGCTGAGAAGCCTCCTTACCATCACACACTCCTCATAGTTAAAAATCCTCATAGTTTCATCACTGGTCCTCTATACAGGACATTCAGCCAGAACACTGGCATTCTACATCTCTAGTGTTGCAGTACTGAGTGTTAAGTCTCCGGTACTAAATCTCAACATTCAGGATCGCACAATAAATTCAATACAAAAGATTAGAGGGAACAGTCTTGTGTAAAAGTATGGCAAATACACATCCATATCATAAACTGTCAAATTAATGCAGCCTTCATTTCACCATGTTAGAAACTATTAGAAAATGGTTTCATAATGTTCTCACGATTCAAAACAGTCACAGATTTGACTCTAAAGTCGAAGTAAGAGCTGAAGATGCATGTGCTCATTGTTCTTCATCAGGAATGGTAAATCCCATTTGTCATTGCATTAACATAACTTATGTTATAGTCTGTTGGTGTGGACACTAATATAGTTTTTATAGTTTAATTGTTATAATTATCATTCTTGGTGTGAACAGGCCTTTATTGTGAAAAGATTATGGTCAGGTCAGTATTGTATAATTTTGTATTGACATTATATCACTTTATTAAAATGATTTCAAGGTATTCAAAGGATTTCTTCTATAATGTATAGTTAAAATATAATATGAAATATATATATATATATATATATATATATATATATATATATATATATATATATATATATATATATATATATATATATATATATATATATATATATATATATATATATATATATATATATATATATAACAAGAAAATGCTTCTGTTTTACAGGGTTTCCATGTACAGTAGATTTTCAAATGTTTTTAATGTGTTTCATTTTTATTGTATTTGTCAACAAATAATTTATATTTAATAATTTATATACTTTATACATTTTACATTATAAATTAAATTTTACATAATAAATTCAGGGTATTAGTTTATTAAAAGTGCTATAGAACATTTTGGACAATATTATTTAATTTATCACCAATTTTGTATTGACATTATATTACTTCATTAAACGTTTAAAGGGATTTAAGAGATTTCTTCTGTAATGCATGTTAAAATATAATATAATAAAAAATAAGGAAGTGCTTCTTTTTTACTGGGTTTCCAGTAGAAAAAAAAATAAAAACCTTTTTATAACATGTCATGACATGATTGTATAAGCAAACAAATAATTGATATACTTTATATTTTTATACATTTTTAAAAAATAATAATTCATACTTATATTATAAAGTTTTTCTTATATTTATAAAGCTTTATAAACATATTATTGTATTAAGGTGTTTATAGGAAAATGTAGTTTAAACAAAAGTTCTATCCTTATTGGCTGTTAATGTTATATTGAGAATGAAAGAAATTTTTTTCTATTTGTATTGTGGAGTTTCTGATCCAAGTATTAAATTCAGAATGAGAGGAAATAAAATATCTGTGCCCGGTTGCTTGAAACTCCTTAAGCTAAGAAATCCCTTAGATATAAGGTTAAGGGTACACCTAGTGAAACTTGGGTTGCATGAAAAAACCCTAAGGGTTTCCTTAAGGAACTTGAGGCTGTTATTAAGTTTTTCCCCTTAATTATCTAAGTGTTCCCTTAAGCGTTGCTACAAAGTCCTTAGTGACCATTTCACCTTAATAAATTTAAGGGACCAAAACAGCTTCCTTAAGTCAACTTAAACACAAAATATGATGGCTGATTTAGTGTTAATTGAAGAGGAGGATATACCAAGGCGTGTATTTTAATGATCGTAATAACCCCTTGGAGACGATGAATGGTTGATGAAAGGATGAAAATATTATTATTATTATTATAACCACTTATGAAAACAATAATTGCCTTTTCGTCCTCTGTCCAGTGTTTTTTTTTTTTTTTTTTTTTTTTTCTGTTATGTTTTTACTCTCCATATGAAAAATATATTAATACAAGTGTGATTTAAGTAAGGGTTTGACTTTGTGGTTCGTTATGTTCTGTTTACTGTTAGAGGTAGTAACTATAGCAACCGCGGAGATCTTTGCCGTTTGATGTCAGAAACTACTGTGAAACGCTTAGTATAAACACTTAGGTAAGGTTGACAGTTAAGAGGTTTCTTGCAACGCTCTTAATGAAATCCCTTACCTCAGGGATTTTTTCTCCCCAGGGAAACCCTCACTTAAGGAGTTTCATGTAACCGGGCACTGACACATAACAGGCTGTATGTGTTGAAGTATGGATTGGCACTCTTATAATACATTGGAATGAACTAAATCCTGTATAAGAACACAATCTAGAAAATCCAATCACATGTTGAGAAACCCAGCCATAGACATAGTTTTCATTCAAATACCTCAGAATGGCATCTAGTCAACCTGACAGTAATTGTACCCCTGAACAACTTTGGTAGGTCTGAGTAATGTAATCTTAGGACACAAGTTATAATCTGAGCTAAGATATATGAACTCGTTCATGTCTGGATCTCACACTTTCTTTCTCTCGTACTGTGCCTTAAACACCATAACCCCATAAACATCATGTCAAAATATACAAATAAATATCTAAATAAATCTCAGTAGTGTTTCCTCCATTAACGGTGTGGCATCTCTAACCCTGTTCTCACCATTTTCTCTAACCCGTTTCCCACAGTGCATTGGGAAGGAGAGTAGATTACATCCCCAGAACTACTCGTGTTTCTCATAATGCACTGCAGTGAGGGCCAGCTCTGTTGTCTTGGGGCCGTTCGAGGGCATGACCTGCTCTCTGTCACCTATGCCATAACACACATCATTGCCATCACTTGCTGACATTCTAGGACTCCAAAAGACTGTGCCATCGACACACCTGTTGTCCCTTCGATTCCTTCATCTGTGTCCAGTGTGTCAGCTCCTCCTCCCCAGAGCTGTTCAGCCCCAGAGAGATCCAGCCAATCATCTCCTTCCGTTTCATGCTGCGCTTGTTGTAGACCGACAGGATGAGTGTGACATCGGAGAGCTGGAACAGAGCTACTTGGAACACAAAGGTCTCCTTGTAGGTGGGGTTGGGTTGGCCTCGACAGATGGACGTCTTGCACTTGGACATCTCTTGACCCATTGAGTTCAGCAGAGTCAGCTTTACGTATGTGTCTGAAACAGGATGTCAATCAGAGAACATTTAGGATCAAATTAGTCAAGAAGACGAAACTTGATTTGATCATGAGAAATTTGAAATGACTTTCCTTAGCACTTTTTTTTTCTAATCAGTATTTAGATTTTGTTTTCCATTAAAAATGTCTTTTAATGTTTTTGTTCATATACATTTCGATATTAAGTCTATTATTAAGAAAGAAAAAATAAATATAGAAATATAATATTATATTATAAAAGACTGCAGCAGAGGTTATTTTTTAGCGAATGTTAAAAGTATTTGGGGTAAATCAGATGATTTTATTTCTGTTGTATCAGTCTATTTTTGAGAGTTGGAAAAGATATGGTATTACAGCATGGTATGGAAATCTGATTGTCCAATCAAAACGGAAACTTGCTCGAAGTGTACATACTGCTTTAAAAATTGCTAGTTAGGAAGCGAAACAACCTATTCAGATGTATGAGGTATCTGTTTTAAGACAAGCTAAGAAAATTATTGCTTTTATATGAGAATTTTCATATCTTACCCTCAGGAAGGTGACTGAGGATTTTGATGAGTAAATCAAAGCGCTACAAAAATTATTTTGTGCCAACTGCTGTTGAATTATATAAAAGAGAACTGCAAACATGAGGTTTGTTTGGCAGACTCTAGCTTTTAAATATATTAGGTCATGTGTAATTTATTATTGTGGTACTGTGCTATGTGAGTTTAATGTAAATGTGCTGGCCAAGTCATGGTTGTACAAGATGAATTTTCCATAAATGGGACAAAGTATATTCAAATTCTAATAATATAATATAATATAATATAATATAATATAATATAATATAATATAATATAATATAATATAATATAATATATAATTTTTTACCCAATTGGGATTTTTTATTTATTTTTTACTGGAAAACTACACACAAAGACAAAAATTCACATTTGAAAAATGGAAAATTAAAAATACAGTATAAACAATAGGTTTTGAGC
>NW_020528285.1:65000-157500 GCF_003368295.1 Carassius auratus | reverse complement strand
ATCGTAGTCAAAGATGACGTCGAGAGTTCCATATTGAGAGAGAGGCTCAGGGTCGTAACCTTTGGGAAGCTGAGCCGCCGATCCACGTGCAGACAGATTCTACAGAGATGATTGACAGAAAAAGAAAGAGATTTCGAGGGAGTAACAGTTACCATCTGACACTCGAGGTAGTGCATGGTAAGTAGATTAATATCGTACCTATGCAGGAGTTTACATTTATATGAGCTCTTATATGACTGCTTTAATACTAAAAACAGACAGTTATGACAAATTTCATGATGGATGAAGATATTTTCAATGACTGATGGCTAGGATTTTTATTGCTACCATTCATATATCAAAGTTAGACAGAAGATGTGGCTCGGTACATTCAGTGCTGTATCACACTGCTGTAAACATATCAATTATTTCGGAGGTGTCTACAGCACATGCATATTCAATTATGAAGGCGTTAGTGCATGCATCTGTATTTGTATGCATGTGATGACAAGGTAATGAGACCATTAAAATACTTTAGCTAATTACATGTGACAGCAATGCCCTAAAGACTGAGAGGTAAACTAAACTAATAAAGACCAAGGTCTTTTAAAACTGATGCATTGAGGGAATTTTGAATATACAGTAGCTAACAAAAAAGGATTCGTATACATGATATTTCAGTTGCCAGATGTAAAAATTAATTTGTAACAAAGAATTTAGCCCACATCACTGTTGCACTGAACAGAGAATCACCATTTACACATCTAAATTTGTTCATTCCAAATACACAGATCATTTGAAAAACCGTTCACAATTCCATGCCCTCATATCTGTCAAAACAAAAGAAGAATATACACACATAAACACACACACACACACAAACACACACTCTCTCTCTCTCTCTCTCTCTCTCACACACACAAACACACACACACACACACACACACATTGTCATTGCTGAAAAAAAAATAAAAAAAAATTTGACCCAAACTTCTGAATGATGTGGAATAAATGCTGAATATTTGATTGGGTTCAAGCTCAGGCTGTGGCTGGGCCACTCTCATTGTCCTGTTGGAAGGTGAACCTTCTGCCCAGTCTGAGGTCCTGAATGCTCTGGACTGGGTTTTCATTAAAGCCATCTCAATATTTTGTTGCACTGATCTTTTCTTTTATACAAAACAGCCCCACAGCATAAGGCTGCTATCAGCATACTTTACTTTTGATGGTACTCTGAAGGTGATGAGCAGAGCTGGTTTCCTTCAAACATGATACTTGGAATGGAGGTTCATCCGACCAGATAATCTTCTTTCAGAGTCTGAATGTTCTTTAGGTGCTTTTTTTTTTTAACTGAGGAAAGGATTTCATTTGGCTACACCCGCCATAAAGCCCAGATCGGTGGAGTTTTGCAGTAATGTTTGTCCTTCTGTAGGTTTCTCCTATCTCTACATTAGATCATGGAGCTCAACTAGAGTGACTAACAGGTTCTTGGTCACCACACTAACCACAGCCCTTCTCCATCAATTTCTCAGTTTGACCAGGAGGCCAGCTCTAGTAAGGGTTCTGGTTGTTCCAAACGTTGTCCATTATAGATAATGTTTTTATAGTTTTTATAAGGTAGCAATGTAACAAAATGTGAAAAAAATTAATACTTTCGCAATGCACTGTACATATGTTCATTTCTAACCCTGGTAATGAGGAAATTTTTGTATATACAGATTATTTTGCTGAAACACTCACCTCTGGGCTGAGTACAGCAGTGCTGTCACTGGGCACATCTTCTTCATAGCCCTTGTTAAGGAAACTCTCTGTTTCCTGTGCGCCGCTGACCTCACTTGGACATTTTCCATAGCTGTGTCTGGGGCTATCGCTCCCCTGGGAAAGGTCACATTTGGCATCGTCCAGGTCAGAGGGTGTGCATGACATGCGTGGCGACCCATTCTCATCCTGATAGGGTGGAGGCTGCAGCTCATCCAATGGTGGAGTCCGTCTCATCCGCTGGATACAGTTTACTGATGTGGAGCAAAGTGAGAGAGATGCATTTAGTGCCATTTAGCACAATGTTCTCAAGCAATATGAAAAAACAAAAAAAAGTGTGATGTGATGCAAATATGATATTTGCATTGAAATGCATTCACTGGAGTGAAAGTAACTCTGCATAAGGGCAGAATGAAGCAATATTGTAATTTCACTAACTCAATATAATTAATTCTGACATGGTTTCTAATTCTGACAAAAGCTGCAGCATTAGACCAGAAATATCTATTAGGCTTGTAATTTATGGTACAACTTGTTATATGGCATTCATAGGTCTGTAACATCCCTTATGAAACAAAAATATATTGCAATATATTGGAAAATATCATGTAATATATTAGGCATATATTCTTATATATATTTATATTTTTCCAATATATTGCAATATATTAAAAGCGGCAATCATTTGTATATTTTGCAATATATTATATAATATATGTATCATCAATATATTATTAAATGTATTCAAATATATTAAATGTTAGAAAATAAAAAGGGAAAATAATATATTACAATATATCACAATATATTTTAAGAAATATATTGGTAAATATATTTTCCTTTCGTAAGGGATAAGCTCATTTCAAGTGTAAAAACCTGTCCTTTTAGTAAGAACATCTCTTACACCTGCATCTTCACAAATCATTCAGTTGTCCTCCAAGGGCTACAAATCACTGTGCATGTGTGTATGATTAAACAAATCAGTGTATTTCAAAATTTCAAATGATAACGGGATATTCTAATGTTGTTAGTGGTTTAATGAGACTCTGAAATTGAGGTGAATGGCAAAACATGGCCTGATTTACCTGCATTCACACTACAAGTTAAACTGCTCTGTAGTGAAAGTGAACCAAGTGGCTGTTGCCATAGTAACATGCTGCTGGTCAGGGCAGGAAGATCTCTCTCTCTCTCTCTCTCTCTGTCACACACACACACACACACACTTCTGTTGTGTGTGAGTGTGGCTGGGGTAACTGGTTTTGACTATTGGGAAGAGTTGCTGTGAATTTTCAAGTGGATTAGTTATCCACTTTCTTTAAACTCCCTCACTTCCTAGATGTTAGTTCTCAGTAATAATATTTTTCACTCTTTCTCATTTAATATAATAATAATAATAATAATAGTTGTTATTAGAATAATAATGATAGTAATGTATTATTTTTATTTTTAATCAATTTCTCAGGTTAAAATGTAATAAAAAATTACAAATTATTGTTATTATTCATAAACAACAACAATTACAGTACTAACAACAAAAACAACAACAACAACTGTTTTTGCAGCTTAACTTTTCAAATTATTATGCTGACAATACATTTTGTAATGAAAATTATTAAATTATTATTATTATTACAATTATTAATCTATTTCCCAGTGTCAAATTATGTTGATAATATTATTTTACAAAAAATATTTTTGTTATTATTTGTAAACAACAACTATAATGATTATGAATTAAACAACAACAACAACAAAAGTGAGTTACTATTAAGTTATAACCTAAACGTTTTTAGTTTTTGCAGTTTCACTTATTTTAACAAATTATTATTATTATTATTAATACTTTAGTGACAGCATGCACTTGAGCTGATTATGTAAATCCAACTGCTGATGCATGATCTTCAGCATGATTTAAGAACAATACAAAGAGCATCTTGTACTTCCATGAAAGCAAGAACATCTGAAGTTCACATGATCAATGTCACAAATTTACTTATGACCTAGAAATAGAGCAGAATCAGAAATATTATTTCTTCATTTTACATCACAACATTTAAGATATGACAGTACAAAAGAAGGAAACTCGGAATCAAAATTCACTTTTAATGAGGATGGAGGAAAGAAACATCACTATGATTAAGATGATGGAGGAGCACGTCCGCTTGCCTTCTGTCTCAATGCTGAATGACGTCTTTGATCATAAACACTGCAGCTTTTCAACCTCCGGCTATAAACAAGCGCAAGAGAAATCTCTGTCTGTGTTTATGAGAGAGTGTGCCTATATCTTAATGATGTTTTGATCAGCTCTCATGTCAGACATCTCTCATGTTTCAATTTGATCAGAACACCAGAATATATGCAATTGCTATAAAATTCAGTATCATCAGGAGTTCACTGAGCGATTAGCAACATGACATTTACATTTATGCATTTAGAAGAAGCCTTTATCCAAACTGACTTACAGGGCATTCTGGCTTTACAATTATTATTATTATTTTTTTATTTTTTTTTACACCAGTGTGTTTACTGGGAATTGAACCCACAACCTTTTGTGCTGCTAATGCAATGCTCTACCACTGAGCCACAGGAACAGTTTACGGCTCACTTAACTTGGTTTTCAAGTTAACAAACACTCAGCTCATTTGTTATGTATGAATATAAGAATGTCAGTAAGAATGTGATTTTGTGTGTGTGTTTTATGTGTTTGCGAGCAGTCAAGAATTATGAGTGTGTAAGTGTATATGTAAATGTGTGTGTGTGTGTGTGTGTGTGTTAGCTCCACATTTATTATACAGATGGCCTGAGGCTACAGCCTCTCTTGCCTCCAGGAAAACAGCTCACGAGAAAAGCATGCAGCTCTATCTGTCTCTCTGTACAGCAGTTCACAGAAACAGAGAGGGAAATCAGAGAGACATATCCACCAGCTTCCTGCTTTTTTCTTTCTGACAGCCCTTCCCTTTGACATATTTTCATTATTTCTCTTCATAGCCCTCTATAATCTCTCTTCTCTGTTTACTGGAGTATCTGCAATGATTACAGCAGAAATTGCAGACAACTGAAATAGGCAGCTGGAAGTACAAAATCATCTTATAGTCCTGTATCTGTCTGATATAAAAGCAGAGACCATCATCTTCATCCAAAACACAGAATAACATGCTAATCTTCCTTTTCCGTGAGAAGCAGAACACAGCCAAGAACTCTCTTACTCTGTTTTCTCATCTTTCTTTATACTGTAGCTATGTGAGTTAAACTAGCGTGTGAAGGAAGGGAGTGTGTTTGTGTAGAAGAAAGGAGAAAAAGCGTGTTCTGGCTTCTTACACAAAAATGTGTTCTTCCAGAACTGTCCTGGTCTCATGATCTAAACCCTTTGCTCTCTGTAAGAATCACTCATTCCAGAAAAAGAGCAACCCACAGCCATTTTTATTGAAAACAGGTTTAATTCAGATTTTTTTTTACTACAGTGTCTGTTACTGAATGTTCTTAAAAAAAATAAAAAATAAACTCTGATGCCAAAATTCCAGTGAAAAACAACCATCCCTAAGCAGAAGATAAGTAGTTGAGCAGCGCCATCTAGTGTAATGGAAAAGCATGGCTTTATTTGGGTTCCATTCTATCTTCTTTGGCCAGTCCTCTAAGATGCCAAATCATACACATCATACACAAATCATACTTACACATCACACTACTGTTCAAAATTTTAGGGTCAGTCGCTTTGGATAAAAGCATCTGCTAAATAATAAAATGTAAATGTAAAAGAAAAGTTAAGAATTGAAATAAAACGTTTCTTGAATTTCAGATCAACACATTAGAATGATTTCTGGAGGATCATGTGACACTAAAGAACGGAGTAAATTCAGATTTCCCATCACATTTTGAAATATTTTCAAACAGAAAGCAGGTATTTTAAATTGTTCTACTATGTCACAACATTACTTTTTTTTTTTTTTTACCATTTTTTTATTATCAATTAATTTTATTATTTTTTTTATCTACATCATTTAGATGAAGAGTAACCCCTAAAAAAAATTACTCTTCCATTTCACAATGAGCATTAAACTCCATTTTCACCCCATAATAAAAGTCTCATGATGAGCTGAGAGAATGCAGCTTTTTGTGTGAGGTGTAAATTTACCATCATCTGCTGAGGCCTCACTGCTGTAGCCATCATATTCAGCCGCTAGGGGGCAGTATTTCTGCCGTGTGTCCCAGCCATAGCCCTTCTGGTGGCGTGAGTGAGTCCCCGCTGACCCACCCCTGAGACCCTGCGATCGAGACACGGCTTCCTGATACTGTCCAATCACCTCATCATCACTGTCTGACGACGAGCAGTGATAGTCTGCATTCACATAACTCTTATCTGAGACAAAGAAAACAAGAGAAAGGGGACCATTTAAAACCACACCAACAAGCGCTTGAATTTTGAGCGCAAGAAGAAATTATTTGAGAAAGTTTTAACACAATGTTCTCCACCTTAAGCACTGGTATGTCACCAAATATAGGTAACAAAAGAAGAGAAAATGAGCAATATAATAATATGACTTGATTAACATACTTCTGCAATAAAGATGATGGAAAACTGATATAACTGTATAAAGATCTATAGATAATGTATCATTTAAATTCTTAAATTAGGGGAATTCAGTGAATAAAAAATCTTTTCGTGTATAGTATGTTACATATAATGGATATGGCTCATGCCGGTTTAGCATTTTTGTAACATTGCCATACCACAAACAACAGATATTTTTAACTCTAATCTTCAGCACAGACACTAGAGGGCGCTATAGTTTAACAATTCCACATAATAAGAATCCAGATGATATTGTCATAATTATTTTAGCCAAAATATACACAAACATCTGTGAAAAATGAGGTTTTAGAGTCCAAGAACGGCAGTGGCATGCATAAGTAATTTATGCTAAATCAGGAAAACCAAATCCCCTGTATTTTTTACACATAAAGAATAAGAGACAGGGAGAAAAGCATGAACTTGAGATACATATGAAGAGTCAGCAACTGCAGAGAGTTCAGGTTTTCTCATACAGATTAAAGTGAGGGAAAACAAAGCAGTACTTCGACTGCAGCAAAGATCATTCCCAACAGATGAAGAGATCAGACAGACCCAGATCAGTTTGAAAGATTCCAGGTGGATTTTAAAGAAAGAAAAGATAGTGGCTCCCTTTTTTCAGACACAGTCATCCAGTGAAGTTCAGATAACTGAGGGAAAAATCAGTAGCCTTATCCTCTCACCTTCAGCTGGTCTCTCAATATTACTAGATTTCTTCTCCTCACAACCATCTGCTGGGCTTCTAGATGTTTTTAGTTTAGTGGACTCAGTTCTTTCTATAACACAGGATCCATTTTGTTGTAGTACCGAAAGTGAATCAGCCCCATTTTGCGCTATGAACTTTTCTTTCAGTGTGTCAGGAGCCTGTGAGAGGTCACTTTCTGTAGAGAAAGTCTCAGTGGACAGCAGTGAACCGGTGTCGTTGCTTGTAGTCTGAGGCTCAGGGTCCTTCACTAGGCCGCATACAGCCTGGGTCTGGATTTCAGTCCTACCCAGAAGAGGATCTCTTTCCTGGGCCTGCCGTGCTGCAGCCTCCTTCTCTTCGGCCTCTTTCTTACGAATCCTCTTCAGCTCCTCGGCCTGGACTTTATGGATGATGGTGTTGACATGCTCAGCGAGTTCTCCGCTCACCGTGAATGTGACATCACTCAGTGCATAAGCCAGGTCATCCACCTTTTCTGACACTGATTCCAACACAGCGGACATGGAAGGGAGCCTTTGCTGGAAGCTCTTAAAAAATGCCATGCTGCTATGGATGGCAGGTTTGATTGGTCAATTTCTGAAGAATATATGTCCAATGATCATGTAGACTGCTTAAAATCTAAAATCTTAAAAATTGAAATGGCAAACCCATTTTAAACAAAGTGATCTGAGCACCTAAAAGAAAAAAAGAAATGAAAAAGGAAACAAAACATCTTTAAATAACACAAAATTTCCATAATCATAAACTCATGATTCATAAAGCAGTTAAATGACAGTACATAAAGTCTCCTAGGAGTTGAGAAATCCCAGCATCCTCTTAGTCAAACAAATGCTATACAGGTGAGCAGAGCCAGCACCAGCGGCAGCGGCAGCGCAGCACTGATGAAGAGGCTGAGGTAATGAAACAGGACAATGATGTAGCAAAAATAAAAATCTTTTGTGGCCTATTCACATTCACATTTGTGTAGGACCGTAAACAAGCTTGCCTGCTACTACTACAAATATTAGAATACTGGGTTCACACAGATAGTGTTTTGGTTGTGAGTGTTTTTTTGTATTTTTTTTTAACTGCATAGGTTTGATGACATGAAAAAGTATGATGTTCTGAGTGAATGACCCTACTAAAAGGTACTTAAAGGTACAGATAGCAGAGTAGCGTAGCTATTTAATAAAACAAAATTGCACAGGCAACAAATTCAAAAATCTGACATACAGGAAATAATCTGTCTTAGGCAGCAGTTTTACCACAAATACAGAAAAGCGATACCACCACAACCACCAGCAATACTTGTGTGTGCTTAATAATAAAACACAAGATTATTGCGACTGATTCCCTGACGTAACACATTCATTAGGACCGATTTAACAGAAGCATCATTTTAAGAACAACTTGAAAAGCAACAAACAATAACAATACACTGAAATAACCAACTAACTACGATCATCATATTAATGCTAGAAAGCCTATGCATTTGGCAACTGTATTTTTACAAATAAACCATTATATTTCAGAAATAAAATCTATTTTCACACTAATTTTGAGTGAGGGGGCAGATAGTCCGAGTGAGGGGGCTCAAGCCCCCGTGGTGCTGGCCCTGCAGGTGAGGCAAGTCAGAAAGGTCAAATCTCACATCATCATAGCAAATTAATGCTTTTTCAAAATCAGCCACAAACCACACACAGACTGATACCAGGAATGAGCCAAACTGCCTTTGAGCACAATCAGATGTGCGTATTTTACGATGTATAATTGTAATTACGTATAATGATTGTATTTTATGCAGCTGCAATATATACAGCAGATGGTCCAGGCAATCACGGACATCAGGTTCAGAGTTTTCGTCCAGGAAATTTATTCTTTTGGAAGTCTTATAAATTTGGCAGCAAACATTAAGTAGATGTTCCCCTGAGACGGAGGGCAAAGGAGTTCTGTTGATATATTTTTTTAGACAGAGAATGCCACAAGGGAGCTCCTTCCTGCAGGGTGTAAGGTTGAATAACCTCAGTCATTGTAATAGTGTTGAATAGGGTGTCCTGCTTTTTGGCTTAATACGTAAATTACCTCACATCCACTTTGACTGTGACAGAGGAATCATGGCCAGCATCCCTGCAGGACCTCTGGGCAGTGACATGAAAAACTGCCAATCTGACATTACCCTCGACTGGCCATCCAGACATTCAGCACAGCAAGATACTAAATGACTACAGATGACATTACAAACCACCACAGTCAGTGAACTTTTACACTTTAAATAATTTTACACAATTCAATTATTTACACAAGTAAAAACTTAAGGATTAATACTGCAACAATGTGCATTAAATTGATCAAAAGTGTCAGTAATAACTTCTCAAATAAATTTAGTTCTTATGAACTTTTTCATAACAGAATCATGATCATGGTTTTCACAGACATATTAAAAGGATCATGTGTCACAACTAAAAATTATAGGATTACATTTTGAAAATCATTAAATAAAAAAGTTATTTTAAATCTTAATATTTCACAATATTACTAATTGTACTGTATCTTTGGTCAACTAAATGCAGCCTTGAGCATAAGAGACTTTTACAAACATGAAACTATCTTACAGGCCCTGAACTTTTGAAAGGATCTGTAATATAAATGGTAAAGTTCACTGCAGTTTATATTTACATTCAGCATTGTTTTGCTCTACTGTTCATACAACCCTACCAAAACATCCAGGTAATGAAGAACCACTGCACTATGCTACACATTTACAATGTCATGTTTAGTACACAGCCATGGTTATTGTGCTTTGTCATAGGCTCACCAGGTCAAATAAGTGCAAACATACTTATCCAGTAAATGCCATTCTGATTATGCCACTGATTCTGATGCTGAGCAGAGTTATATAAAGTGCTGTGTGTGGGCAGCTCAGTGATGCCTGGATCCAGAACCTGTCAGTAGGATGTGTGTGTGTGTGTGTGTGTGTGTGTGGGCATCAAGTGCCCCTGTCAACAGTATAAGTGTGTAGGTGTGATTGAGAGCTTTATGGTTTCAAACAAAAGGTAGTTGTATGTAAAAATGTGCATGGTTCATTGAGTTATTTAAGCCAGTTTTGTTGTGCGAGTGTGTGTCGGTGCATATATACTGACAATGTAGACATTTGATCCTGAGTGTGTTTGGATTGCTTCCCGGATTTCTCTCAGGGATGTTACATGATCCCTTGGTTCATTTTCAGACACTCACATTCGTCACACATACTATTGATCTGATAATTGGCCAGTGGCATCTGTTCTCTCCAATCAGCGTCTGGCATTAAAGATCACAAGCGGATCAGCTCATCACGTCACCGTGCCTGACAGACAAACAGGAAGGGTTGTGAAGCATATTCCAGAATCCCACACCACCAAAATAGTCTCTTAGAAACCTCTCCATCATCTAAGTGGTGCTAATTAAGCTCTGTTAGTAATTCTCACAGACTCTGATCTGTAGCTTAGCAGATAATTACCTCTCTGGAGACTGCCACGCAGTGTTTGGGAATCTGGACTCATGTTATACTGGACCTCTCAGCTTCAAAAACACCATGGTTTGGTCTCAGTCATCACATACTATAATGAGGTTATTTTACTCTAGATTAGAGAAATAAATCAGGTTGTCTTTTTATGAATGGCCACTACTATGCTAAAAATACCAGTGCAAAGAGTTCAAAACACTGTTGCTCAATCCAGCTCAATGAAACGTTTACAGATGGGATGGAAATCCATACTGTACAGTACATCCGGCATTTCTGTTTCTCTTCATCATTACTGCAAAACCACAACCAGTTCACAAGTGGGGAAAAAAAAAACAATACTCCCTTGACAATTAATAATATCTGCAGTTATAAAACAAAAACTTCCTGAACCTTCTTTTACAGAGACCCTAAAAAGTTTTTTTTGTACACTTCTAGATACTTAGGTCACGTAAAAAAAAAAAAAAAATTAAACAAAACACTGAAACCAGCCGAAAACACATTTTCAGTTTCCCTCAAATTTAAACAGGTGTCATAGCAGGTCAAGTTCAATATACACTAAGGTTGAAAAAAAGTATATGATGTTGAAAGCTAAACAAAAAGCATTTTTAAAATAGAAATAGGCCTATTTAACATTATAAACAGCATAATTAATACCTTTCCTGTCACTTAAAAGCAAAAAATAAAAAAACATGAATAAATTTTTTCCATTACTGTCCATAATGTTTGAACAGTAGAGTATATAATTCTATATTATAAATTTTAAATATGGCTTAAGTGTGCAAATACAGGGGTCACTGTACTGTAGATATGCACACAATTGCAACAACAGCAACAACAACAACAACAACAAAACAGCAACAAACCTGCTGGCTCTGTGCTTTTTCTGTACTGGTCAAGGCTGGACAGCTGGTTGGCACTCTCAAGGGATAATTTGTTATTGAGGTAAAGAAAGAGTACAATCACAAGAAAGATGAACACACCAATGCCAGAAAGGAACCCCAGAGCCTCAGGAGACACTGTGGAGAGAAAGAGAGAGATTTATTTATTAGTCCAATAAGGTACATTAGAGTTAAGAATTTCTGTGACTTTTTCCTGATCTTTCCAGTCAGTTGACATTACTGGTTGAGGATCAGCATTCAAATTTGTATTCAAACCAAAAAGGTTTTTTGTGATGGTGAGAACATATTAATTTCCAGTAGTTTGTCTTTTAAAGCAGATTTCTGCTTGATCTTGGATCAGGGATTCAATCACAGATCAGTCTGAGCAGCACTTAAAAATAAAGAGAAAGGCATTACATTACTGAGAGAAAGAGACCAGCCATGCAGAAACAGAGCAAAGATGAAATGTTCACAGTGGGTGCAAAGGGTTTAACCCGATCACCTTCCTTCATTCATCAAAAACTACAGAGATGATAGAATGTAACTGCAACACTATCTGCTAGTTCTGCTCTATGTGGCCCCATATTTCAGGATGACAGAGGGAAATGACCCAGTTCCAGACGGTTGGTTTCCCACTTAGGGAAGAAATAAACTTACCAGCGATGATTTCTGCACTGAACTGAATCACAGCTTTCTGGGAGTGTGAATTTGACTCTGTGGTTCCACACATAGACCCATACTGCAAGAGTAAGTGTGAATTATTCACACAAATTATGCAATGTGATTCTGTCCCACAGGGCCTGACAGGAACGGAGTTAAATATTAAAAGAGAAATCCTTCAATTTTAAATAACTTTAAATCACTCTATTACAGTTATCTAGAATATCACTCTGTGCTTTGTTTTTTCATTGGAATTCTAAAAACTAAAATCTATGTTATTTCTACGTTGCTGGTTAAAAGTTACAAGCTACAAATGTGTCACTGGTAGAAACCATACAAAATATGATAATGGCTGTGAAGTCAGGAGCACCTTTAAGAGTTTAAGACCTTTAAAAATGACCAATAAATCATATTACAGATTAACAGTATTGATGATAAGAATGAAATCTGAAATGTTGCCAAAGTCCAATCAGGGTAAGATAAGGTCAAAAGTCATTATGTCAGGTTCACTACTTTGGAATGGAACATTATGGATTCTGTCCATTCCGGCAGAGAGTGAAAAAATAAAATAAAAGAATGTTCCATGGAATGATCTTTGTTACATAACAGCAGCTCTTAACCATGGCAACAGAGTTCCTGCTGTCACTGATCCTGTTTAGCCACTTAACTGCATAATCTAGCTAGCTGCTGCTGTTTTTAGCACGCAGGAGGACGTCACAACACAGAACAAACAATGGCCAAATGCAAATGATGACACTTTTTTGTCATGGTGGACACTGTGAAGACACAGACATTATTAAAGTAACATAATTAGCTAAATTCTTGAGAAAAAAACAAACTTATAGGTATAGTGAACCTGTTATCTGTTGTTAGTTTAGCCTAGTCACGTGCACAACACATTTGTGCGTATGCAACAGTAATGATGGAAATCTAATTTTCTTTGATGTTTGCCACAGTGCTTCCTGACAACAAAGACACTAACATCCCTACTGCATCTAAACAATTACAAACTGCGGTAAGACATCAATAGCATAAGCGAACAATAACAACAGGATAAATTATTATATACTTTAACACTGGTGACAGATTTACAACAGATACAAGGCTGATAAACATCCTAAAATATACAGTAACTGCTACGCAAAAAGACACTTCGTGTGATTCTGGTCAAACAAACACTTATAAAACAGCTCTCCGCCTCCATTTGCTATTTTTAGTGATGCTAATTGATTTACAGCCTGTTCATTTCCTGATCAATGCAATGAAATCATTTCCCTCCTAACCCACTTGCCATCATGTTTCTTCTTTCCTGTTCTGTGATTTTTTAATATTTCTGTTGTTTCAGGATCTATTTGAAATATACTCAAATCACAGTAAGGTACATTTAACCATCTTGCAGATGGAAAAAAATCCATTAGTCACAAGTCCTTCTGAAAGTCCTGCAGTCAGATGCCAGTTTAGTCAAAGAGGCCTGAGTCACAGACATCAATAACAGGACAAAATAATCCACAGTACTCAGAGTTCTTCCTGTCAGTCTCCACACACAGAAGCGAGGTACGGCTCAGTGCTCAAAGAAGGAACATTTACAGTAGACTTTTTAAACCTGCACAGTTTTAAAGGAACGGTTCACCTGAAAATAAAATGTCAAGCGGATAATGTATCAAAGTGGAAAAATATGGTAACTGGGTCATTAGATGCAATTAGCACATTAATACTTTGTGGGAGAAAGAAAAAGGTAAATACCAGTTATTATTGTATAGGTGAAACTGTTAAATGTTGGACAAGAATTTGCAAAGTGATGAAATTTAGTAATCAGGATAGCAAGACCCAGATTTTAAACCAAATACTTTTGATGATGTATGTTTAAGGTTTAGGCTAGCAAAGGGCTTAAAAGATTTGATAAATTTTACAGAGATAATGAGATGTAGACATTTGAGAACATAGAGAAAAAATATGTATTGTATGGGAAATTAGTTTATAAATATTTTAGAAATAAGAAGTTATCGAAAGAATGAGATTAAAATAAAAACTTTACATGATATTCACCCTCACCCTCGTTTTATCATTAAAGTTAGTAAAATCAATAGACTAGATAACTTGATAGGACAAATAAAAATTTATTTATGAGCTGGAAGTAATGACAAACAGAGATTCTAACTACAAATAAAAAGCATATAACTGCAATTTTATGTAATATCTAAAGTTTTAAAGATGTACTTGCACAGCAGAAGAAATAATTGGGAAAAAAGTTAGAGCAAAAACAGTTTTAGAATTTGATCATGACTCCCAGAATCGAAATGAGATCTGAAGGTTCCCACCCCTACGGGATGTATGACAACGATGCATCGATGCATCATTAATCGTAATCAAATAGGATCGAACCGTGGGCCTCTGAATCGTAATTAAATCAAATCGTTAAATACCCATAGATTCCCACCCCTACCATTGACCCTTATCCAACAGCCCTTATATCATATCTTAGATGCGTTTCAGGAAAATGGGTCTACATCATGGGCCATACACCAGGCAAAGAAGAAGGGCACAGAGCCGTCTCGTAGAGGGTGCTCTAGGCTGAGATATTGTATTTAGTATGCTCTCGGGGAGGTCCGCAGCCGAGAAAGCTCTGAGAACCAATGCTGGTTCCTCTAGAGCGGGGCCACCAACAGAACCTTGTTTTTCTGTTCCCTGATTTGCCTGATTACCTGTGGGATCAGGGCGATTGGGAGATACAGTATCCTTCTAAGTCAGAGGAAACTGCGAATCAATTAGGCGAACAACAAAAGTGAAAGAAAGAAAGCTTCTAAAGTCTGTGAAATGGACAAAAAACCCTGAGTCCATGTTAAGAGTCTGCACACCTGTTGCACAATGCAGAACTGCATTTCTGATCTAAATCCAGGTCATCAGAAAAATCACCTGAGCCAGGACAGAATCTGGGCCAGAGAAAAGTACAGCTGGACAGAACAGGTACATCTGGAGTAAAGACACTGCTGAGCCATTCAAACCAAAGAAAGCAGGCCAAGGAGGAGAGAAACTCAAACTAAACTACATCTTACCCTTAAAACACCCTAATCAGCAATCTAGAGTGACCACACCTAACATAAATACATCTTAAATAAAACTGTTCTAAACAATGCATACTTACACTTCTTCTTTAATGTGACATGTCAGATATAGTTTGTGTATAGCAATGATTTCAAATAACCATCTTCACACATCTTTTTATGGTAAATTATTATCATAGCTAGAAATTGCTTTCTTCTTAGATATTGTTGGCTATATCTGTTGTCATAGAAACAGGTAAAAGCATGTCAGGATGCTTAGCCACCTCTGAATTACAAAACACTAAACACAAAAACACTCACAAAAGTGGAAAACATTGCACACTGTTGTAAACTCCCACATAACAACAGACCATAAGTGCTCTCCGAGGCCCACACACACGCCCTCAGTCATAACACCCTCACACACACACACAAAAGCAACATAGACAACAGCACCCTGTACACTCATAGAGAGATATACTGCAACATAATCTGAAACACAACAATATATGTCTGCTAAATGATACTGCAAACACACACATAATGTCTAGTCATACTTGAATAGAAAGGGAGCAGGCAGCACCTCCATTACCAGATTTTATAGGCCTCATAAACAGCTATGCTTTTGAGGGACATTAAAATATCATCATGCCAGCAGTAAATTAACACTGGTCTGTTTAAACTTAAAGTGTTTTGATTATAAAACAGCACTAGTGTGTAGTTTCTGCAGAGCTGTTCCTCTATGTCTTCTCACATGCTGCTTTCTGTTATTCTTATTATGCCAAACGGTCATATTTCTCTCTCCTCCTTTATCCCTGTGCAGTTCATGTTAAGCTACTAATGAACTGCAGCTAACTATAGTAGCTATAAAAAAGCAGTCTGAAATATTTTAATACTTTTTTTTTTGAACACAGGATAATTGGATCGAGCGATATACCGTGCACAGTTTAAGAAATCAAACTAATATAAACAGATCCCCACAAATACATGTACAGTACTTGTAGCATGTCAACTTTAGTGAGTCACTCCATAACACTCATCTCAGCTATAACCGGTCAGAAAAAAACTAAACCATCAAAAACCTGTGACTTTGACTGACAGTGGACAGATGTTGCCTGATGAGTATACAAACTAACACAAACACACTATACACACACAAGTGGTGATTAACTTGTCTTCTAAAAAGTATTAATGGACAGCTCAACTGCGATATTATACAATTATGTTAAATAAAAATAAAATCTAAACATTCCCAGTCAACACAGATGTGGCCTTGAGTGTGATTTAGGCTTGAAAAAACTAAACCACTGGTCATTGGTGATGTCTAAGTAGGGTCATCAGTACTGATGGGTTCAGCTCTGCAGAGACCCAGTGCTCATCCGGTCCACCTGGACCATGAGACTTTATTACACCGGGGCCACAGATCCTCACTAATGATGTTAAATCTGCCGAGACTGAGCTCTCACTAAACATGCCATCCAGCTGATAACAAAGCAGACAGCTGGATAAACCCCCGAGGAACTCAGAAACAGCAGCACTATCCAATAAAATGTTTAACGTCTCATCCATTGACAACCTTCAGTACATATAGTTTCTCTTTTGTGCACAATAAAAATATTTCTTATACACATAGTCTTTATTTTTATACTCACTTTATAAATATTAATTTACACACGGTTTTCAACCTTTCTTCCTTTTCACAAAGATAGTTCAAGAATTAATCAAACCATGACAATCTTTCTGAATGGATAATGGACGAATAGTTAGGTTTGACAACATGCACACATAGACAACCAAAGAGCCTGATGGGAAACACTGAAATATGAAAGCTCAATATAACTGATACAACAAGGAAAGTGCATAGAAGGTCAAATAATGACAACAACATACAGACCGACAGACGTGGAAAGCATGAACAGACATCAAAACTGTCTCTTTCAGTATGGAAAGCAAAAAAAAAAAAAAGACCAGACCAGCATAAATGTGCCATGTCTGGGTTCAAAGCAGCGGTACAGGACAGGAGGCAGCCATTTTATGTTTAAACTGGCCGCTTACCTTTTCTGATGCAGATAAGCTCATGTACTCCACAATTCCGCTCTCCACCTGCAGAGACAAAGCAACATTTAATGACAAACAATGTACACATGCAACAACCAATGTTGGGAAATTTTTCGCAATTTTGCGCTACTCCCTAAAAAAGGAACTAATTACGTTACTTAGTAAAATTTATGTAAAGTATTGCATTACATTACTTTTGTATTACTTTTTAAATCTGCGTTGGGCTTACTTGTTTGTTTTTAATATATAAAAGTTCTTCTTTTTTTTTCAAATGTAAAAGCCCTGTTACGACAAAATCAATGAGGCTCGGGCTGAAGGAAATGTAAATTCAGGCCTGTACAGTAGAAGGTGCAGCTCAAACTAACCGCATGAAGAATATGACGCAGGAGAAGAAAGTTCAACACTATTCAGGAATAACAAAAATGAAACATAGATGTGTCATTATTGCTTAGTATGGTTGAATTGGATCATCGAAGGTCAGCAGCAAAGACATTGGTTAATAAAATGGGAGTAAAAACAAATTCTATTTGACTTATTTAACATTTAATTATTGCAGGTTTGTATAATTTTTTACTGAGTTTATTCTGAGTTTGCATTAAGGGCTGCACTATTAATCACATGCGATTGTCATGCGTGTCTCGTCAGTAAAGCTTGTTCTGTGATTAGTACTAAATATCCATCACCTGCTTTCAAATGGAGTGTCACTTACTACACAGAGCTGACAAGTAGATCGCTGACAAGCTATGGAATACTGCGATATTGAACGTGATATTACGTAGCTTGTCAGTGAACTACGACTTCGACGTATATTAAGTGCCGTTCCTTTTGAAAGCAGATGATGGACATTTACTACTAATCACAGAATCAGCTTTACTGACTGAAGATTAATTGTGCAGCCCTAGTTTGCATTCGACTATTTTTATTAATTTTAAGGAATAATGTATGTGTTCATATTTAGTTTAGAACTACAGTAAGTATCACATTCACACAGCGCACTCAAAGCCTCTGCACCTACTCCAAATTTCTCTCAACATGGCAACATAAGAGCTGTCACTCAATACATACACTGGAGTTACTTATTTGAAAATGTAAATCAGATATTTCCTTCTAAATTAAAAAGTAATAAGTTACTTTACTAGTTAGTTAAAAAGTAATCTAATTACGTAACTTGAGTTACTTGTAACGTGTTACCTCCAACACTGGCAACAACACATTAAACAAAGACAAACACAGAAACAGACAGACACTTATAACTAATGCACATGACACTTTGAGACTTTATCACACTGGCAAAACACTGGACACTATGAATCCATGAAATGGATTTCAAAGAAACAATATGAGATTTGACACAAGAGAAACATCTTTGTGTTGATATTTGACACCTTGAATTGGTGCTGTTATTTTTTATTAAAACTAAATTCAAGCAACTAAGCCATTTAAAACTGATTGAAAACTGAAAATATAAAAATAATAGCTAATTCAAGATATTAATAAACACCATAGTTATAATAATTGTACAAAAATATTACTTAAATAAAACCTAAATGTTAATGGTCTTTTTACCGCAAGGTCTCTTTACACTGTTAAAGGCATTTCACTGATTGTTTTTAAATCTGACAACACTTACAATCAGGGCTGGCTAGTAACTGATTACATGTAGTAGGATTACATAATCAGATTCCAAATATTACGTACGTGGAATTAGAGTATGTTACATTAATGTATTACATGATTACATATTTTAACACAATGGCCATAAATTATTCATAAATTATTGATGCAGTGATTCCCAAATAGTCTGTGACCCAAACTCCTTAAACAACAGATTCACATGTTTTAGTTCTCTGACATCGGTTAAATGTCAGATTTACATGCAGGTCAAATGAAATGTTTCTATTGTGTTCAAGTAAAAAAAATTATTTTTTATATTTTTATGATTAATTAATTAATGCATGTTTATCCACTCACAAATCCACTTTCAGTTTTTACATTAAGTGTAGTATGAGAAACCTTGCTTTTTTATAACAATGTGGTATGTTTAATGGTTAGCTTAAAAAAAATTCAGATAAAAAAGTAATCTAAAAAGTATTAGAGTACATTACCGAAAATGACCAACCTTAATGATGCTACTAAACGACAGTTTTAATCGGTAATCAGTAACAGACTGCAATTTAGAAATCCACCCAACACTACTTGCAGTATTAAAAACATGCATTTTGGCATCTACCTTCTCAGACAACCTTTTAATGTGCCCCAGCATCTAACTTTGGCAAGCTTAACCTACTGTAAGTCCTTAATATGCCCTGCTAAATAACCTCTCACAGGTAATGAATTCAAACAGGGATCACTGTTGTGTTAATCTGAACTCTGTGCAGTTAAAACTCAGACGCACAATCTCAGACATCACCTCAGCAGATCGGCTCACTTTACACTTTGCAGCTGTGCTCGGGTGTTTGTGCTGGGACAGTTCAGGTCAGAAATGTCTTTAAAGCTGAAACCCACACTCATGCATAAGAAAGCAGAAAAAGGAGTTTCCATTATGTGCAGCGTAAGACTAACCCATGATGGTCTGCAGAAGATTTCAGCTGGCATTGGTTGGACTCAAACCTGGGATTGAGTGAAGTGATACCCCACACCAGAGCTAAGCATGGAGCCGTGCTTAAATGGTAAAACAAATGGACTGTGTCTGTGTGATGACAATCAGCATTAATAATGTTCGAACACAAATGATGATGATCGACAATATCATACAGTAAGATGGTGAATCACTGTAGCTTTGACAACACATTACACTATATTTTTAAATATATATTAAAATGGAAAAGTTATTGTAACAATATTTTATAATATTATGGTTTTCACTGTATTTTTTGTCTAATAAATGCAGCCTCAGTGAGCACAGAGTTTAGATTTAAACAATAATATTATTTATATTTTTAAACATGTAAAATAAATATTATTATTGTGATTACTGGATGACATTGTCCTTATGTTTCTCAAACCTTCATACACAAAATTGACCCATTTGACCTCATTTTAATTCAAGTGCTTCTTGAACTAACAGATGAACAATATATTGTATGGTACTTCAGTCTGAGAACCCTTGGAGTCCTGAATGAGGATCTCTGCACTGCCAAGTGCTTTATTCAACTCAGTGTTCAACTGTAAATAGGTTGTTTGCCTTTGTCTACTTTTCTTCAAACCACATTCAGTGCAAGGGTTTAGTTCAGTTATTTAAAAAAAATAATCAATTCAGCTCAACTATATTTGTATAGTGCTTTCACAAAATATATTGTTTTAAAGTAACTTTACAGAAACTGCATGTTTAAATTTAAATCTGCTTAGTGTTGAAAAAGGGAGACTTTGATTCTGGCTGAGATGTGTGGGGGGTTGTAATGTCAGGTTGACCTGCAGAGGTTGTTTGCCAGAATGTGAGTAAAGGTCATTCTGGAGGAGAGAGAGATGGAAGCAGCCAAGGATGTCAGTTTATGCATTCTTAATGTGTGCTGTCAACCTGTAACCCGATCGAAACCCCAGACATCTGTGATGTGGAGCCTAATCATGGTAGAATTACATCTAAGACTAAATTTCACAATGTGGATCTTTCCATGGTAATGAAGCTTGATCACTGCTATTATAACAATACTGTAAATTGGAAGCATCTCGATTACTGCTCACTGGAAGCTCACATACTGCAATATGAAGACAGATTCAGTCCCAATGATCTGCATCATCTACAGTATGTTTAAAAAAAAAAAAAAAAGTAAACACTGCCAGTTTAATTTTGAACATTCTCACATGGTACTCCGGGTCCATCATAACCCACTAATATGCTGTAATTGTCCATCACATGGCTTATGTGTGAAATGACCAACAGATGAATATTCAAACAGAAAGATAATATGACGAATAAAATAATTAAAAATGTGTTCATAAGAACGATGAAAATAATTCTAACAAATAGCTTTCACACAAAACTCGCCTGCAGAGAGGGAGAATTCTTCACAAGAGCAACTGACATGCTCTTTTGTCACACAGCCAGTGTGGTGCACAGAGCAGATTAAAATCACATTAAGATCTAATAGCTCTGCTAAATATGCAATAACTTCCATCTTGTTGAACTAAAGTTGAACTCACAAAATTTGAGGTGTCCTGTTGCAATCCCTCCATCTGCAGTTTAGCTTCAGCCCATTGTTTTGGGACCATCTAATGCACATTGCACATAATATGGCACAGATATCTGAACACTGATTTATTACTTGTGCATATATTCTGAGCACAAGGTTTAAATTAAATAAGTTGAAGAGCATTTTCCCCAACTAATTGGGTGGTTCACAGTCAGAATAAACTGCAGAGTGGACCAGATAGTCGGAATCTTTGAGGCCTGTGATTTATCTCCAAAGATTCTGCTCAGCAGGTCAGTTCTGATTCAGTCCTGAGGGAAACAGTTTGATTGATGCCAAGTCTGTAAATAAAGTAAGTAAACTAAGCCAAGGTAGGTTGCAGGCCCAAACCCTAAGTACTTTTGTCCTCTCTCTCTTTCATCCACCTCACCTTCTCAGATGGGGCTGTTTTGTATTTATAGAGACCCGTCCCAGTTTATACAAGTATTTCCCTCTATTTATTCAGACCCTAGAATGTGGGAAAAATGAAGAGAGAAAGAGGGGGAAAGAAGTGCCCTTGTATCTGAAAGTCAAGTCAAACTTTGCAAAGCACAATGTATCCACCAAAGGAAATTGATAGTGGTAAACAGAACAATGCTTTTTAATACAAAAAGTGTAACTCCTTCAGTATTCTCTACTAATATTTTTTTTCATAATGCATTTCAAATTTGTCCCAGAGATCACAGGTGGATGCAGTTTATCAGCTCAGTAGGAGCGTTAAGTACAGTATAGTAACTGTGAGAACCATAAAACTGACATGACCTCCAAACTAATTATATATATATATATATATATATATATATATATATAGAATCCTTCCTGTCTGGGCTTAACAGCTCCAGATTTTGTGTGTGCTATTTTCACCATCTCTCACTCTCTATTAAGAAAACATCTTATCCTCACAGACTGACAGATTTACACACAAATCCGCTTTGGCTTCAAAAACAACAGCACACAGAAGCAGCTCACCAGAGGGGATGTAATGAAAATGCCACTGAGGAACAGAAAAACCTGTCATTTTCCAATATCCCTTTGTAGGTTTGGTGACTGACAACTGAAACTCAGTCAAAATTATCTTTTTTTGATTGGTCTTTTAAATGTGGTAGTGGATTATTTCTTGGTCAGGCTGAAGATTGTTTGTATGCATTATGCTTTGTTATGGGTTAAGGATGAGTGTGTACAATACATGGGTGTTTTTTTTTTTCAAATGTAGTTACACCTATAACATTTTCCCCTATTTATAGTAAATTTATTTTAATTTCAATTAACTTTTAACACTAAGAATTTCCAACAGCACATAAATTTTTTTTTACTTAAGGAAAAAGGGTGGGGGACCTTTATATTTCACATTATGAATTCTGACTAGAATAGTGCAATCAATGCTACATTAACGCAACACTGGAGCAACTGCTCAAACGTGATGTCATAAATGCCTATTGGATAGATAAAATCACAACCACTAGAATGACTGAATAATAAGAAAAGAAACATAGAACCAGATGGCAAACTATACACTTTAAAAATGTAATTAGGTGACAAATGAAAATCATTTGTCCTGGAGAACGTAAACAGCATGAACCAGAGAACAGACTGGACAAACTAAATGCCATATGACCTCACATTCAAAAATCACTCGATAAGATGTGCAAAACATATTTTTTTTAAAAGGCAGAGTTTTTATCTAATTATTGGGCTCTGCACCAAAAATACACCCATGAAGCAAAGCCTGTTATACACTAAATTCAAAATTAAATTTACCTCTGTCATTAAAACCAAAACCTCAATTTTCACAACAATGTGTGCGCGCGCACGCATGTGTGTTCGTACTGGTACGAGTCTATTAATTCTGGGAACATGACGGTGAGTACAATTCTAGCAGTCAGAGTCCAATCAACACATTACAGTATTTTTAGGCTTTACAGTGTGTGGCGAACAAGCTGAGCCCTTATTATCAATGGTTTAAGAAAAGAATAATCTCTGACATACAGTTTCAAGACAGAAAATCATTTATAGAAACGGTTTAAATGCAGTTAAAGATCCATTTTAGACCATTTACTTGCTATTAATCATCTTCAAATCTGGCAAAACTTTGTGAAATAACTAAATGCGTGTACATTGGAACAATAAGGGCTGAGGGTTGGGTAGTGTAATTTAATATGAACCAACTCTATCAGCCAACAGTTTAAACTTCTGCCAACTCCATTAAAGAATCATTAGAGCTTGATTCATGGGGACAATTAACACCCTTCCAGACCACAGTCTCCGGAGTGATCATAGCTTTCAAAATAATATATTAGAGACTGCCCTAAATGCATATGGGTCATCTGCGCTTTTGTCTGGCACTGTTTGAATTTTAATTTCATATGAAGCAAAATGTGATTGTAAAGTGAAAAATGACTCAATATAATAAGCGGAGGAAATAATTAATTTAGCAGATGCTTTTATCCGTAGTGACTTTCACTTTAAGTGTCTTGATCTACTATGTTGGTCCAGGATTGCTAATATACAGTCTAACACCACTGGGACTTTCTACTGTTTATATCCCTTTTTGTGTCCATTAGTAGTGGGGATTTTCAGTGACTCTTTCTGCATGTCTTTCTGAGAGCGAATTTCTGTCAACGAATTAATAACTCAACAGTCAGTTGGTTCAAATTCAATCACTGATTAATTCAGGAAGGAAACATGTACTGCAGCTGACTTTATAAGTAAGTTGGTGAATCATTCAAATAAACTATTCGTTCAAATCTACTCATTTATTCAGAAGCGCCCACTACCGTGTTATTCTTAGTGACATCCAATGATACTTTCTGTTTTGACTTCGTTTGAAAATATTTAAATTTGAGGAGTTAAGATTAATATATATATATATATATATATATATATATATATATATATATATATATATATATATATATATATATATATATATATATATATATAATAATTAATAAATAAATAATCTTAACCTCATAAACTAAAACACATAAGTTAGGGTATTTAAGTTGGGTTAGTTCACCCAAAAATGAAAATGAAGCAGTGTGTAACGATACGACCTTTGTAATCATTGGGAAGAAGGAGGCGGGAACCGGCGCACAATCAATGAAACTTTAATAATTGAAAAATAAACACAAAACAGCGCACCAGCCCCTCACGGACGACTGGTGCGCACAAAGTAAAAAGCAAAACATAAAATATGGCCCAGGCCTGGTCCTCTCTCGTTCTTCACTATAGTCGCTCTAGTTTTATATCCTTCCATCTCCTACGTGGGACTCGATACCGGCGGTGGGGCGCAGGTGCAGCGCATCTCCAATCACTACACCTGGCCTCACTCCTCGTTCCCACGCCTCTCGGCCCCGCCCCACTCGCCACACAGTGTTTTACTCACCCACGAGGGCATCCAAGGTGTACAGGTGCTGGTCATCTAATTAGAATATCATCAAAAATGTGATTTATTTCACTAATTCCATTCAAAAAGTGGAACTTGTATATTATATTCATTCATTACACACTGATATATTTCAAATGTTTATTTCTTTTAATTTTGATGTTTATAGCTGACAACTAAGGAAAATCACAAATTCAGTACCTCAGAAAATTAGAATATTGTGAAAAGGTTTAATATTGAAGACACCTGGTGCCACACTCTAATCAGCTAATTAACTCAAAACACCTGCAAAGGCCTTTAAACGGTCTCTCAATCTAGTTTTGTAGCCTACACAATCATGGGGAAGACTGCTGACTCGCTTCAAAAGGGACTGGACTGCTGCTGTGTGGTCCAAAGTTATGTTCTCTGATGAAAGAAAATTTTGCATTTCCTTTGGAAATCAGGGTCCCAGAGTCTGTAGGAAGCGAGGAGAGGCACACAATCCACGTTGCTTGAGGTCCAGTGTAAAGTGTCCACAGTCAGTGGTGGTTTGCGGTGCCATGTCATCTGCTTGTGTTGGTCCACTGTGTTTTTTGAGGTCCAAGGTCAAGAGATCCGTATACCAGGAAGTTTTAGAGCACTTCATGCTTCCTGCTGCTGACCAACTTTATGGAGATGTAGATTTCATTTTCCAACAGGACTTGGCACCTACACACAGTGGCATAGATACCAGTACCTGGTTTAAGGACCATGGTATCCCTGTTCTTAATTGGCCAGCAAACTCGCCTGACCTTAACCCCATAGAAATCAATGGGGTATTGTGAAGAGGAAGATACGATATGCCAGACCCAATAATATAGAAGAGCTGAAAGCCACTATCAGAGCAACCTGGGCTCTCATAACACCTGAGCAGTGCCACAGACTGATCGACTCCATGCCACGCCGCATTGCTGCAGTAATTCAGGCAAAAGGAGCCCCAACTAAGTATTGAGTGCTGTACATGCTCATACTTTTCATTTTCATACTTTTTAGTTGGCCAAGATTTCTAAAAATCCTTTTTTTGTATTGGTTGTCAGTTATAATCATCAAAATTAAAAGAAATAAACATTTGAAATAAGTCTGTGTGTAATTAATGAATATAATATACAAGTTTCACTTTTTGAATGGAATTAGTGAAATAAACTTTTTGATGATATTCTAATTATATGGCCGATCAGAAGTGACCCACGTGGAAACACAGCGGAGAGATCAAAACAAGACAACGGTCTAATTAGAAGTACAAAATGAGGATTTGTGAAGAAGAATGTCGGAAGGATTTCGAAAATAAGCCAAGAGGAGACTGGTTTTCCTTTGCTAAAGTAAGGAAACTTATATTCTTCTGCTCCTATTAACATACATCAAACTGCTTCGGTGTACAACTGAAACAAGTGATTATTACAGTATGTTTTGAATATGAATATTTTTCTTACAAAAACGCATCGAGGAGGCCTTTGTTCACCCCCTGGAGCTGTATAAGACATTTTGTTTTTATGGAAGGGTGCTTTTTATTTCACTTCTTTTGGACTGAAGCAATGCAAGACCTACTGACTTCAATGATAGAGCTTGAAAGATCAAAGATAATATTTTATTTAACTCCGACTGGATTCGTTAGAAAGAAGAAAGCCATACACACCTAGGATGCCTCGGGGGGTGAGTAAAACAGCCTAATTTTTGGGCTAAATAACCCTTTAATATTAACTTATAGTTGAAATGTTGTATAAAAGCAGTTTTGGTCTGAATATCAAAACCATGTTTCTTTCTGTTTCAGTTTTGTAGTGTTGGGTTGAGAGTTTCAGTATCGGTTACATGTAGCGGTCTTGACTAACTATGACCCAGACTGATAGCCAGACAGAGAAGAGACAACTTTGCCCTAGAGAGTCTCACTATTTCTCTCTCTCTCCAGCACACACATTACCAGTCTGACACACAACGCCGCAATTAACAGTTTGGCCCTCTAAGGGAGCTCCTATTCACTACAGTCTACATTTTTTTCCCTTTCTTTCTTACTTACGCGCTCTCTCTCGTTTTCATTCTCTAGGGAGATAGAGAAGCAATTTAAATCAAGACACATAAAAGCTAATGGGCATTTGCAAACAAGTCTTAAAATCTGCACTAGATCTGAAATCCCAAACCAATTAGACAGAAGATTCTGATTGCTGGCATACGCCTCTCTACACCAACTCCTCCAGGCTGCTTACGGTCCTGTTGAGAGTTTTAAATCAAATGTGAGAACAGCTAGTTTAAATAACACTGATTAAATTCCATTTGTTTTCACTGATCATTTATTGATTAGATGCAATTTAATCTTGTAATCTGTGAGAGGTGTTAACTCTGCTAATCTGGAAATAACCAGCAGAAGAGAGAAAGAAGAACATTTAAATGTCTTGTTTGCTTTCTTCTTAGCAAGCACACAAGTAGACCAACAATACACAGCAATTATGGCCCTGCATGTCCACTCTCTGGAGTCCTCCGCTGCCGGTGGGAGAGGGAATGGGGCTCTGTGGGTGTGTTTTGGTGAGTGGACTCTGCTGGGACTTCATTTACTTCATGCTCTGCATTCTGACTTTGCATTGGATCAGGTTCATGATCTGTCTGCGCTGATCGGAGTCATGAAAACAGACTTTGCAGAAGTAAGACTCTTGAGAACTGCACCACAGCTGATGCAGTTGATTTCATGTGCAAGATGCCCCTAAAGACTGTCTTTGTCCACTGTGTGGGTTTGTATGTAAATGTAAGTCTAGAGGCAAAGTACAGGCAAGTCTTAGCAGTTTTTTCATTTTGCATTTCTTTCTGTTTTAATCAAATAGTGTGGCAAAAAGTGAAATATCTGATGTGAAATGAAAAATGCTTATCATAATGAGTACTGCTAGTTCAGAAATACAGTGCGAGATATTCTCTTTGGGATAAACCACAGTTGGCCAAGAAGTGAAATCAACATCCCACGGGCAGCAGGAGAGAACCACAGAGAGAGAGAGAAATGAAAGATATTATACAGTCATCTTGCAATTACAGATTTGTTCGGCATCATACCCATAACTGTCAACATTTTGGCTTCCAAAATCTGGGAGTCCTCTGAGGATTTTATTATTTTTTTCTAATGGACTTGTTACAATTTTATTTTTATTTTTTTGCTGGAACACCACCGGAGTCTTTTCTTCCCATTCCGCTTGATTCCCACATCTGATACCTGTGCAGATATCAACGGTGCAACTGGGTTTGAGGTTGCTAGGTTGAGGTCACAAATGGGTTGACATTTTTATGATGTATCAATTGTGTGAGTAGGATGAGTTTCATCCATGAGCTGGCAACTGGACAACCTTGGGATATTATATTGATGTGATCATTCATATAACGAGGTTTGGGCCACACAAATTTCGGGAGCTTCACTGGAGAAATAACAAAACAGTAGGGGTGCGGAAGAATCCGGGGAAAAATGGGAGTGTTGACAGGTATGATTATACCCATTCAAATGTGCCCCCTCAAAACATGAGCCAAGTTCATTTTGAATGAAACGTTCATTAAAATATTTGTACCTTTAGTAATTGTCAATCAAGTTGAAAGTTTTCTGTAAAGAAAATAATTACATATAAAATTTTTCTTAAGTTACAATTTTTATTCAGCAAGATGCAAATTTTTCTTAAATAAGTTACAATTTTTATTCAGCAAGATGCATTAAACTAACCAAAAGTGACAGCAAAGAAATGTACAGTATAATAAAAAATAAAACAATAACAAAAATTATATTAAAAAAATGCTGCTTACACATTTTTCTTTCTATTCATTAATAATGTATCATGTTTTCCACCAAAATATTGGGCAGCACAACTGATTTGTGTCTTCTTAATAATAATAATAATAAATGTTTTATGAGAAACAAACCAGTATATCAGAATGTTTTCCCAAGGTGTGTGATACCGAAGACTAGAGTAATGGCTGCTGAAAATTCAGCTTTGATATCAGAATAAACGACATTTTAAAATATATGAATTAAAACAATTTAAAATGAGGAAATATGCACATTATTTCCCAAACTTTCAGTAAAGTATTATGAAAAAGGAAAAAAGTAAAGAAAAATGTATTGTATTCATGTCTAAATTAGACCCATCCAATCGACTGACAACTTCCACAGATCATTTTGCTTTAAAATGAAAATTGTCATCAAATTCCCCTTCACGTCACTCAAAACTCTTATGACAATTTTTTTGTGTGGAACACAAAGGCTGGAATTATCAAAATGTCAAAGAGGCAAAATAGAAAACAGCAGAATATTTCACATGATTTCTTTACTGGTTCTGGTTTCTAAATCTTAAACCAGAGTTTGACCAACCAGTGCATCATTTCTATTTTTTTTTTACAAGAACATTTAGAAACAGCAAATTTAAAGATCCTTCTAGAAAAAGTCAGACAGCAGATCTAAAAAATGCACATATATTAATAATCATATGTAACCGTTTTGTGTCGATGCAGTCACTCTGGTGTTAACAGGAAATGGCAGCTATTTAATGTGATTAGTAATGGAGCTCAAGGAGCTGAGGGTACATTGCCTCCAGAGCTGAAATAACATTACTTGTAAACAACTCTGTCAGATTTTCACATCCTAGTTTTCTCATTTACAGGTAAAAGGAGGCAACACACTAATGGGGAGTCAAATGACCGATGAGACAATTCACTTGTGAACAGTAAGTCTTATCCACCTATATATTAAATAAAAGCATCTTTAACAAAACTCAATGCACCTGATTCATTACGTGCTAGAATCATTTGAGGGTTTTAAAAGGTTGTCCTTTATAGACATCCTTCAGAGTCTGAATTCACCTTTCAGCGCTAACGATAAAGTGCCTTTTTTTAGATATGGCTGAATTACTTCCTTGTAATCATTTCAAATTTGTCCTTCATGTGCAACAAAAGGCTGCAAGTGACGTGTGAAATTAATGCACCATGTTTTCAAAATCCATCACGCTGGCCGTCAAGTTCTCTTCCTTACAGCATTTATCTACAAAAGTAAACAACTCACTAAACAGCAGTTCAGCAAACAGAACCTCACGACCACACAAACCTGAACACCAGATGTTTGCCATAAAAAATAAAAATGTTGAGTTCTTCATTCAAGAGGTTCATGGGAATCAAACAGAAAAGAACAAAAGCAGGAGCTCTTTCAGGGGCAACACACTTCACTGAAGTGATAACAGTTAAACAAGCACTCAACAGCCTCTTTTTTCATCCTATTCTTCCTTATCAGCAATCCACATCCTGCTCGATGTGCAGTTCCTTTTGTTAAGCCAACATGAATTTTGGTTTTATTCTCTGCAGAACAGCAGTGAAGTGCTGTAAATATTTGATGTGGACTCACTGTGCCAACAGCTGAGAGTGGAGCAGAGAGGAGATAAAGTATCTGATTGTCCGGAGGCAGAATCGGGCTGTTTGGATGTCAATGTGTCAATACGGTTAACTGACCTGAGGTGCAATGCAAAATAACCAGCACCAGTCATAAGCTATGCAGGTTTTCTGTGATCTCTACATGACACATCTGCTTTTCTATTAAATATAAAGATTTACACAGAATCTGAGTGGACTACAAATTGACTTTCCCCATTTCGCTTTCACATTCTTACAGATTTTTGGCAAAAGGATTGAACACTGGATTCTGCAGTGTACAGTTAGCTCAGGAGATTATTTATTATTTATTACGAGCATTATTATCTGTAAGGTCAAGAGATGACATTATGCATCTGACATCATACAATAATGATGACAAAAGCATAGTTTCAGAATTTGCTGTCAAATGATCTTTTCCTTTAGGGGGAACGATGCAAAATAGATTCTCAAAAGGAGCAAAATGATTCTAAAAGCTGTATACTCCCAGCTGTAGAACAACAAAATAGAGGAAAAAAAAAAATAGATGAAGAGTGTTTGCCTTCCTACTGAGGGTAAGTTAACGTGCATGCAGATTCAACTGTACTTTTTAAAGCAAACTTTAATACATTTAAAAATATTACTAATCTCTATCAACCAGCAGATTTCAGTTGAACTGAAAACATTACACATTCAGTAAGAACTCTCTTCTCATGTGGAGGCTGTGTGTGTGTGTGTGGGTGGGTGTGGGTGTGTTGGTGCTGGCTTGCAGTCATGATCAATAAAAAGAAAAAAAAAAGATCAAGCCTTTTAAACAATCATAATCCAGTTACACAGTGAGAACTGATCTTTACATACAAAATAACATATTGATAAACTTGAGCCAGCTGATATACACACACCACCTACATAAACTGCATACATTCAAAATTTTATATTCTCGATGTGAAGCCAGTTATATTGCAAAGAGTTAACGCAATGAAACGAAAAAAATAACATCTATGCGAACGACATCAGTGCTCAAGAGCAAAGATAAGAAAGCAACGTAATGCTTAAATAGGAAAATCTCAGCTAAATAGACCTCGCGCAACCTGTATGAGTGTCTCGAAATAATACACAAAGACTGAACACTGGTTTTAAAACAGCCTCGATTTCTATACTATCCCCGAGTTACATCACAGGCGGCGGCACACTGCCAAATGGAGAAGTGAAACCACCGGATTTCCTCAATGAAGCGACCTGCACCTGCTGACAGCACCGGTTCTCTCGCACTTCAGTGGAAGAAACCATCAAATAGTCAGCGAAAGTAACAGAGATGCCGGTTGATTGAGGAAGTCGGCAGTGCGGGAGCTGTTCTTTCAGCACCACAATCACTTCATTCCACACTGGAAAGACAAACTTTACCACCAACGTCCCTTTAACACAGAAGCACTCTATGCCACAGACAGTGGGGAAATAGACACATTTAACCACTTCACGTACAGCTAAGCTAAGGGCTTTGGAAAGAGAAGTGAGTTTGAGAGAGCAGGAGAGCGGTATTGGCCTACTTACCATCTATCGCCATGATGTTCTGGTCTGGACTGAACCATGGCGCGCGCTTAAAACGGGGTGGGCTCGACCGCTCCTGTGCGCGGGGGAGGAGAGGGGGATGCGCATCAGATGGTACATTCTGGAATGATAGAAAAATCTACGCTGGATTCCTGCTGCGCTCTTAGCAGGATCCTGATTAACTGTTTTCAAATAATAATGCCTTAGCGTGGGATGAATTACAAGACAGAAGTCGAAAACCCAAAATTACGTGATTTCCCGCAAATTAACAAGTCAATTAAGTGAATAATTTGAAACAATCGAATTTTGTGCGTCAAAGCATGTCAATGATTACGTTGTATAGCCTAAATTAGTACATGATGAAATATTATACAAGGCACAGCTAGAGATTCAAAAGAAAACATAAACCCTTGAAAACTCAGTTTGATACAGCTCAGTTTACAAATTTCTTTACAGTTCTTTTAATTAGTGGGTAGCTGGTTTGTTGAATTTAATTAATATCTCTTTTAATTAATATTAAGTAATATCTCACACAAAAATGAAAAATTGCTGAAAATGTTCTCACCCTCAGGCCATCCAAGATGTAGATGAGTTTTTTTTCTTATTTAGAATAGATATGGAAAAATGTAGCATTACATAACTTGCTCACTAATGGATCATCCGCATTGAATGGGTGCCATCTGAATGAGAGTCCAAACAGCTGATAAAAAAAAAAAAAAATCACAACATACAATAAACAAGTAATTCAGGTGACTCCAGTCCACCAATTAATGTCTTGTGAAGTGAAAAGCTGTTTGCAATAGCATAAAATCCATCAAGACATTTTTACCTTCAAACCATTGCTTCAAGTTAATCCATAGATACAACACTTACTCCTCCAGTTTATTCTTTTATATTTATTGCCATATCAACTTTACATACAGTAGCAGACAACATTCCACAGACAATACAATAAATATATTAGGTTTTTCTGGGTCCTTGTGACAAAAATTGGACAGACCAAATACAATTATATACAATTTCGATATTCAAATTGCAACAAACATTAGCGGTGATCGTTTTGATCCTAAATTCTACCAGCTTTGCTGGGCTTTTAAAAAATTCATAACCAAACAGCAGGCATTCTGCCTAATGACAGCGACCTTTAGAAAGCATCTGGATTCAAAAACAATTAAATACACAGCTTCCAACGCTCTCTAAACAGCCTCTGTATGTCAATGTATGTAATTCAGAGATATTATCAAGCTAAATTCATATTTTTCCTTTTAAATATGATTATAAAATTATAACAGTGTCCAATTTATGAGACAGTGCTCTACACTGGTAATTGCATTTGTTGTAAACTGGGATCTCATGGTCTTCACTTTTTATTCATTTCTGAGAGAAGTGCTTGTGCATTTCCTGTCAACTGGGATGTCATTAGATTTCTATAAGTACCGGAAGCCATTCAGAGCACTTACAGGAGAAATGATGAAAAGGAGAAGCGAGAGAAACACATTTGGGGAATCAGCTTTGTCTTTTCAGAGTGTCAAAGGAAAAATGTAGTGTGTCTGAAATACTTACAAGGACTTCATCAGATGTGAACCTGACAGTATTGGCAATGTTATCAGAATCCCATCTGGCTACCTTAAAAGTCACCATGGTTACCCGCTGTTGCCATGCACCCATTGTTCTGGTTAAAAACACAAGCATTGTGCCATAATGCTAGAAATAATCTCCCATCAGTCTCTCTCTCTATTCTATCATTTCCCATCCTCTTTGTATCCGCTCAATGGACCTCATTAGTCTTTTCTTTTCATTTCACATTCAATACCTGCCTAAAATAGAAACAAAAACATTTTCAGTGTTAACTGGAACTGGGGACTGAGGTTTAATGATGTGTCTGAGGTCATCTACCCCAATTCCCAAAGCCATAACATCACAGAAATGTCACTGACAACTAAAAAAGACTAAATAATTCTGACCCCTCTTCCTCTCTGGGTGTAAATTGAAATAATAGGTTTTGAGTGCTCATTTATTCTCTATTTGATTGTTAATAACTGACTGAGCAAATGCGAGGACATGTTCCCCAAGCCAACTACAAAACAAGACAATGGTCCCAACACACAAAATCAATGGAACCAAGAACTTTAGACTAAATTCTTGCCATTATTTTGAACAAATGCTCAAACACACACATTAAAGAAATAACCCAGTACATATGAATCACTCTTAACCCTAAAATAGATAGTTATGTAAAACATTTTTACAAAATGATCCAAATTTAAATTAGCTATATTTCATCTGGCACTATGATCACTTTTAGTAGCTATTTTTATATTTAAGTATTATAATCTCATCTAAAGAAGGCCTGATTATTTATTGTATTTTGCAAACATATAACGAAACTATGATTCACCCACTTTCTCCACAAAAATAAAGAATATGCATTTATTTGTAACACATTTTATAGGGGCAAATTTAGCAAATCAGGCCGTATTTGTCCAAGGAGAAAACTTTTAAAGGGATCAATATGCAATTTCAAGTTTTCCTTTCACTTTGGAGAGTCACAAGCTGTTTGAGAAAAGATAAGTCTCAAACCCAAAGAGATATTCTTTATAAAAGTTGACCCGTCCAATTCCCCAAAACACCTTATTTAAAAGCCCCGACATGTCTATGTCACTATGCGGGGTGATTTGCATAACATCGCACAAATGTTAATGCAAAGTAAGGCGACATAACTTTGTTTCTCGCTGTAGTATTTTTGCAGCCACCATGTTGTGGAAATGCTGTGTGTTGTTGTAAAAGTGAAACTACTTTGTTTGGCATTCCAAAAGAGCTAGAAACCAGTGCTTAAGATGGATTTCCAGAACAGTTCAACCCAAATATTCAGATGTGTTCAGCACATTTTACAGAAGACTGTTTCCTGAACAAGGGAAGGCTGTGCACAAATGTTGTTTCCATTAAGTGGGGCAATTCCAACTTTGCAAGGACAGTCTGGCGCTTCTGACTCACAGCCTATAAGTATGTTTTCACATTTAAAGAATTTGCCTCCGATGATTCAAATGATAGTTTTGAGCAGTGCAGATTAGTGCTTGTTGTTTGTCATTTCTCTGATCGCAAATGCAGACATGGTTTTAAGTTTACGCGGCGTGAAACACAAAGCATAAAAAGACAGTATAATTCATTATAATCAGTAATTATGTCCCAAATGGCTGCAACAAATGCCTTGTTTGTAATGGGTTTTATTATTTTTGTGTCATCGCGTCGGGATATGGCATCACAATATGGTAAGGGGTGTAACATTTGCGTCACACGCTTGAGGTATTCACCCAATCACAACTCATTGGATATCTGGCCAATCAGCATAGACCTCGCTTTTCAGAACTATGAGCTTTGTAAAAATCGGCGCATTTCAGAAAGGCGGGGCACAGAGAAGAAAAATTAATCTACAGTATGTGAAAAATAATGTTTTTTGAACCTTAAACTGCATAAACACATTGCATTACACCCAATTACACAAAATAATGTTATTTTTAGCAACGTCATACGAACATTTAATGCATCTGTCTTTGTGCATTAAGTAAATGCCGAGCTGTATGCAGATAAGCATCATGGTCTATTTTAGTATAAAACTTGCATCTGAATTGCAGTCGGTGTGCAGAGGTTAACTGACTGGGGTGGATTGGATGTCTGGGCAGAATTTTCTCTATCAATAATTGACCTCCTCTTCCTCCCTTGCCATCTCTTTAGGCTTGTTTTGTGTGTGGTTATTTTTGGATTCTGAACTGAGAGCCTCTTCCAAACGGTTGCGCTCATCAGTCTCATCTGTGTTGTCATAGAAACACTCAGACACCCATTAACCCTTTCAGTTTCACGAAGAGATGGAGAGGAAGGTTGATCTGTTCTAAAAAAAAAAAACCCTAACCCTAACCCTAACCCTAAAAAAAAAAATAACTCTTTGGTCTTCTCTTTTACAGAGATGAGGTGAAGCATCTTAAATCATCTTATAATGAACTTGCATGGATATCCACAAGCTTCGATGTAAGTTTTGAGTGTAGGAACAATCTGATCTTTGCTTTTTTTGGGCACAGAACCTGCTGTAATCCAGCAAGGGATGTGCCCCCTAACCATGCCTGTTTCTATCTGCGAGACAAGCTGCTTGAGTTCTTCTGGGAAAACGATAACCTATCAGAAGAAAGAATTGTCAGTTTCTCCCCAGCCAGACAGCTTCACTTCGGAAAGCTTTCTAACGGAGAAAACCTTAAGTTACTATCAATTTACCCAGAAGCTGTAAACACCACCTGATCATAAATACCATTATGCTGATTAGATTAGTTGGAACTTTCCATTAGCTGCTAATAACAGAAAATGATCATGCCATGACTGTCAAATATTCAGACCAAAATTATTTTATAACAGTTTTATTAACAAGAAATTAATATTGAGCTACTTATATTTTAGAAACTCTGGTTGCTTTGTGTATTTTTACTCCACCAACAAAAATTAAGGCAGAATTATTCAATTAGCATATTCCAGAAAAACAGCGTTCCAGATTTTTTTTTTTTTAAGAATCGATTTTGTGACTCATGAAGACAATCACTTTTTTTTGTTCCAGAATAATTCAGACTGGATTTGGAATTGTATGGATACAGTAATATTAACAGTAGTAACGGTATGGATTACATATAGTAATAGTATGCTATTCCACATTCAGCCTGCGGTTTTTAAGGACTCGGATGAGTGAACAATTAGCGATTCACTTCAAGACAGTTATTGGCCACCAACAGGCATATGAATGAGGTAGCCTACTTTAGTTTAAACAACTGACATTTATATATTTCAGCTTAATTTCAATTAACAAAAATATTTTAATTGTTTTAGTTCTAGTTAATAAAAACACTGGCTTGGAACATACAAGCACAGAAAAGATTAGTGACACAAAATGTGTAGAAAAAAAATCTGATGATGTTGCATTGTTACATCAGTATTATTCAAATGCTGTTTGGCCAATGAAAATTGTTGTATAATGCAGAATGCAATATGTGATTAAAGGCCCCAGTGCAAGTACAGGTGAAAAGAAAAGGTGCTCCTGATACCTGCTACCACCTGATGGGTAAAGCTCCAAAACACAGTTCAGAGCTCTCGCTCTCTCCCAACACACACACACACACACACACTAGAGTCATGATGGGAGCACAGAGGGGTTTCCAAGGCAACAGACTACCCACACTGCAATAACCATGAGAGGCTGGACACACAAGAGAAAGAGCGATGGAGTGTTTCACACAAATGGAGAACAAACGTGTGTGTAATTGAGAGAAAGGTCACCTTCACTGGTCAGGTCTGTCAGTTTTCACAGGTCATCTATTCCTTCCCACACAAACAAACCTGATTGAAATTACAAATGCAAAATATTCAGTTAACATTTAGATTAAAAAAGTGACAAACTGCACCATGACTAGAGGAATAAAATGATAAAGACTGCTTTTCTTATTTGATTACATGAAGATCTCCTGCAATAAATATTTCTTTTTTTTATATAATATTTCTTTATATTTTAAAAAGCTGAAACATTCTTGAACAAGCCCAAAAAACAAACAAACGAAAAAAAAAAAAAAAAAAAAACATGAGGCACAGATGCAAAGGTAGGGACGCACACGTCCCACGTGCAAACATTACCGTCTCATTTACTGTTCACATTGCAGCAATACACTGCCTCAGCTAAAGGACCACAAACACAAGCTCTGCCGTTTAATATTTCATAACATACTGCTCATTGAAACAGCTGAACAGAGCACTTCCTCAAATCCATCCAATACATATGAGTTTTATTTAGATAAATTTATAACTACAATGATACAGATGATACTAATATGCTAGCTCAGCAGAAATATTGTTTTGTGGCATCACTGTGTGACCATTAAGATGTCAACAGATGAATCTCAATGGAGTTTAAGAGAGGATTCAAAGGGCAGCACAGCAGGACTGTGTGTTCAGGGGGAAAAAAAACAGGGAGATTTGTTGGATGGATCGATGGTTTTGTTTGATATAGACAGATGCTGGCCTTAACCAAACAACTGGCACTCATTTCTTAAATTATTTATGAAATGTGAGTGTATACGTGTTCCAGCTACACAGAGACAGAATGCACATCTGTGAAAGAGTGCGAGTGTGTGTGTGAGAAACAGCTGCTCCATTTTTCAACTTAAAGAGAAACCGAGCAAAGAAAAAAAACAAAGAAAAAAAAAACAAGCACATCTGATCACTGTGGAGATTAAAATACAATGTGACTTTAAAACCAAATTGTAAAACATTCCTTTTCATACAGAACCGTCACATTGGGAGGTAATTAGATGAATCACAGTTGTTTCCAGCATTGATCATTAGAGGTGAACTCTTACTCATGTCATTTAACAAGCCACAATTAAAGGCAGTGATTGTGAAAGTACTAAATCAAAATAATCTATTTCCCTTTGAAAATGAGCTTATCTGTAACTGTGTATTTTTGTGACATTTGGCATAAACTGTTTTAAATTTTAATGACTTTTGCCATATTTTAGCATTAACTTTAAAGGAGATTCAATCCTAAGAACCGTTGTATGAGCACATAACATTAGCTGCTCGACGCAATTTACAACAACATTCAGTAAACTACAATTTACACATGTACAAAACACACAGTGACAATGTAACACTTCTCTGACAGCACAGGTGATCTGGTCAGAATTTCTCTAACCCTTTTAAAAGGTAAAAAAAAAAAAAAAAAAAAACCCTTGGAGCCAAATATTTGGGCTGTGAATACAGTGAAAGACGACATTATTTATTTATAAAAAATAAAATAAAAAAACAACAACACAGACATGAGAATAACATTACATTCAGGCAAATGATTGAAATTTTCTTTGTCTGAGAGGTTGAAAATGTCAATCGATTTTCATGCGTTTTTCTCCTCCCCTGTGATGAAAAGGTGCACTGTTTTTTTTGGACTGCAGCATCTGAGCGGCGCGGTCGGGCCCGGTGATGGCAGCCAGATGGTGCATGTCATATCGGGAGTACCACCCTCTCTAACACCAGCCCGAAGCACATTACAAACTTCACTGTAGAAGTAAGGGTACATGGGCAACACATAGAGGATAAGGTTATGGATCCCCTTGATAGCATATCTAAGCAAAAAGAGAATTAATAATGTAAAAATTGTAACTGAAAATAAAATGAACAAATATTAAATATAATTTGTGTTCAATAATATTTGTTTGGTCAATTAAAAAAAATTATCTTCAAGGAAATTAATAGTATTTTTTTCTTCCGTGTTTTAAATATACGTAGGTGTCATTGGCCTGCATCATGTTTTAATGTCTTCTATAGTACTGCTGAAAACTATAGATTTTATTTTTATGCTTTTGAAAAGTCTTTTCTGCTCATAAAGGTGGCACTTATTTGATCAGATAGTTTTACAATTTATAATAACTGTTTTCAGTTTTAATATGTGATAAAATCAAATGTATTCATGTGATGGCAAAGCTGAATTTTTTAACAGTCATTGTTCCTTTTTTTTTGCAACATTACAAATGTTTACTGTTTACAACATTACTTCTGATCAGTTGATCATGTTGTTCCAACCCTGCATAAGTTTCTTTCATGTTGAACACAAAAGATATTTGGAAGAATTCTGAAGAACCAAACAGTTGTCAGCCCCATTTGACTTCCATTATAGTGAAAGAAATACTATGGAAGTCAATGTGGACCACCAACTCTTTGATTACCAGCATTCTTCAAAATATATTTTTATGTTTAACAAAAAAAAAAAGAAGCTCATACAGGTTTGGAATGAAATGAGGGTGAGTAAACATGAAAATATTTCATTTTTGGGTGAACTATACCTTTAATGCACCCTTGCTTAACAAAAGTGAATCCAAACTTTTGAATGGTAAAGTATGCAAATGATAATAAATGTACAAAACACACACCTCTTGTAGAAGTGGAATCTCTCAGAGAAGAGCATAACCTGTTTTTTCTCCTTTCTGGAAGATCGAGACACCGCTGATCTTTGCACACACTAGAGAAACTGATGTCCTCCTCCTTCAGGTAGTTTCACAGGTGAACAAAATCCAAACATGATGGCAAATAGATGAAAGTGTGCAACATGACAAGAGTGTCTGTAATGGGGCAGGATCTTATCCACAAAGAATAGGAACCTAAAGGATAATGTAGTTTAAATATTTGCAGACAACTCAAACATTATAGGCTGACAGTGTGCAGTCATCTGAATATGATTCTTTCAAAATATCATATTTTGTTAATGCAGTAGTCATGGAAATTCAGTATGAACTTGTATACACAGCTTTCAGTCCACAAACAATGGTAGCAAGTTACTCACAATTGCTTGTGCACGTTACAATATGAGTTTCAGTAAAAAAATTACTCTAAAATGTACCAGTTACTTAAATTATTTCATAGTTATAAAAATATTTTCTCTCCCTTTGTGCATATTTAACACTGCTGCCCTCTAGTGCTCAGAATGAGAAGCAGCAGGCATCTGTACCTGGCATCCTGGTCCATTAAGCTGTCAGATTGGAACATCTGGAATACATGTGGCAGCTGCACAAGTACCTGACAGATTGAGCCCACCTTCGGAATAGTTTTAATGCATATCTGAGAAAAGAAGAACAATGGTAAATGTATATTTAAACTACCTTGGAAAGTTTTGTGTCCCTGTAATTTATTTCAGTGTACAAACCCGATTCCAAAAAAGTTGGGACACTTTACAAATTATGACTAAAAACAGAATGCAATGAGATGCAGGCTTCTGAACTGAGATCTGATAACAACTTGGGTTGTCCTCATCCTCTTTAGTCTGAATGACATGGCATCCTAGTTTTCCAAAAAGGACTTCACATTTTGATTCGTCTGACCACAGAACAGTTTTCCACTTTGCCACAGTCCATTTTAAATGAGCCTTGGCCCAGAGAAAATGTTTCATGGATCATGTTTAGATATGGCTTCTTTTTTGACCTACTGAGTTTTAGCCGGCAACGGCGAATGGCACGGTGAATTGTGTTCACTGACAATGTTTTCTGGAAGTATTCCTGAGCCCATGTTGTGATTTCCATCTAAGGGCCCGAAGATCACAGGCATCCAGTATGGTTTTCTGGCCTCGACCCTTACACACAGAGATTGTTCTAGATTCTCTGAATCTTTGGATGATATTATGCTTTGTAGATGATGATAACTTCAAACTCTTCACAGTTTTTCTCTGAGAAACTTTTTTTTAGTATTGCTACACTATTTTTCGCCACAGTATTGCGTGAATTGGTGATCCTCTGGCCATCTTGACTTCTGAGAGACACTGCCACTCTGAAAAGCTCTTTTTACAATCATGTTGCCAATTGACCTAATAAGTTGCAAATTGGTCCTCAAGCTGTTCCTTATATGTACATTTAACTTTTACGGCCTCTTATTGCTACCTGTCCCAACTTTTGTTTTCTGGAATGTGTAGCTCTCATGAAATTCAAAATGAGCCAATATTTGGCATGGCATTTCAAAATGTCTCATTTGATATGTTATCTATATTATATTGTGAATAAAATATAAGTTTATGAGATTTGTAAATCTCCCATTCCTTTTTTACTCACAAATTGTACAGTGTCCCAACTTTTTTGGAATCGGGTTTGTAAAACAGAACATTAAATAATTTTTATTCCTGTGGAAAACATGATACATGATCATCTCTCTCTCTCTCGCTATCTCTCTCATATATATATATATACACACACACACACACACACATACACACACATACACACACACCTGCGTTGATAATCCTTTTTATCTTTTATTTAAAAAAAATTCACAAAAATGTATCCTTTCATTGGATAATAAGAATTTAAAATGGGGGGAAATATCATAATGAAATAAAGTTTTTTCTCAAATACTCATTTGAGAAGACACCCCTAGAAATTCTTATGAGTCAAGTATCTCTGAAGTATATTCCCATTCATATTCACATTTTTGAGCACTCCAGCGTGATTATAAACATGAAATTATCCAGCCATGGCTTCCTGAGAGGAGGGAAAACAAAGCCCAAATTTCCTTAATCATCCATCAAAATGAGAAAAACCAAAGAATTTATTTCTGATGTGCAGCAAAAGATAATTGAGCCTCACAAATTAGTTAAGTGGCTTTAAGAAAAGAGCTAGAGCTGTGAAAATTCCAATTTCCACCATCAGGGCAATCATTACGTATTTCCAATCAACATAAAATGTTACGAAACTGCCTGGAAGAGGACGTGTGTCTATATCTTCCTAATGTACTCTGAGAAGGAGAATTTGAGTGGCTAAAGACCCCAAGAATAACAGCTGAAGAATTGCAGAAAATAGTTGAGTGTCTGGTTCAGAAAACCTTGAAAAAAAAATTAAAACAGAACCTACATCAACACATGTTGTTTGGGAGGGTTTCTTGGACATCTTGTTTAGATACATGGCATCATGGATTCTATCAAATACCAACAGATAAAAAAATCAGTAAGTGACTGACTCTGTTAGAAATCTTATAGTGGGCCATGTTTAGATCTTCCAACCATACAATAATCCAAACACAAACCTGAAAAACAACACAGAAATGGGTCACTGAGCACAAAACCAAGCTTCTGCTAAAGCCATTCCAGTTCCCTGACCTGCACCCAACAGAAAATGAGTGAGGTGAACTGAAGAAGAGAAGCTGGGAATCCAAAGGGTCTGGAGTGATTCTGGGTGAAGGCATTGTATCTGATCTCTTGTCAGGTGTTCTCTAACCTCATCAGGCATTATAGGAGAAAATGTAGACCTGTTAAACTGGCAAATGGAGGTTTCAAAAAGTATTGAATGAAAGGGTGGCATTAATTGTGGCCAATGTGTATTAGAGAAACACAATTATTTCATAATGATATTCCGCCCCATTTTAAATTCTTAATCAATGAAAGGATACATTTTTGTGAATTTTTTAAAATAAAAGATCAAAAGGATTAACAAATGCAGATGAATTTTCACAGCCTTTTTTGATCATATTTACCAAGGGTGCCGATGTGTTTGGCCATGACTGTGTGTGTGTGTGTGTGTGTCAAATATACACATACAAATATATATATATATATATATATATATATATATATATATATATATATATATATATATATATATATACACACACACACACACACACACACACATACACACATGATCTTCATCACAGTCTTCCTCACAACAAAACATTTTAAACAAAACTTTAACATGAGCAGCAAATTATTAAGATTAAACCAGGGTTAACTATTGTTATTAGATCTACCCAAACAAATTTTCCACTCTGTTTGTCATGTATGTAATTATAATAGTGCAGTACATGCATTAAATGCCTCTCATTCACTTGGCTTTTTGACTGTAATCAGAAGGAGCTTACTGGAGCTGCCCGATCAGTTCTTCTAAAATACAAGTCGTGGCTAAATAAAGAATAACGCAATAGTCTTCTCCGGTCTATCAACAACTCGAAACCAAAGAGTGTTAGTACTTGCTACTTCAAGCTCCCAATGTATGCTAACATGTAACGTTACTGTTTCTGTTCTAAAAATACACACATCGCTATACTTACTAATAGTGCTGTTAGGGTGCTGTTCTCCAGATTCTTTTAGATTTTTATTCTGTTTCTTAGTTAAACTTGTAATCTCTTGATTTCCTCGCCTTCTTTTGCCCATGTTTGTATTCTACACGTGTGTAACTCGCGTATGTTTTCTTCACAGATAGTTAAGAGGGGCGCCTCACTCTAGCGCCACCTGTCGGTTTGGAATGATTAAAAATAATAAATAATAAAAGCAAGGGGCCACATATTTCACTATTTTGTAGAGAAAAATCCACCCGAGATTAAAATAAACTTTTTAATAATAGATTTCATCATTTCTAAAACATAACTGCTTCCACAACAACCGATCGGATTATTGGACACTTTTGTGAATTTTAGTAGAAGCACTCAGTGGGCCTGATTTGATGATGTTTTAGCAGCTGTTAAAGCAAAAGAATCATGTCATTGGTTTATCTTTCACCTCATTTTGAGATTTTCTCAGTAGATGTTCTGCCACAATATGATTAGTGCCTTTAAAATGCTCTGTCATTCCCCTATGAGTCAAAGAATCAGACTTTTCCTCTGGCTGTGCGTCACACAGCTTTAACTAATTACAAACACTGCAGGCGTGGAGGAATGGATCTCGCCATCCGTTCAGGTGCAGCAGACGTATCGGGTGTTCATCAGAATCAGAGCAGAACTGATGTCTGATGTGCGTTAACTCGACTGTAGCCGAAAATATCTTGGCCGGTGCATGTGTAAGAATGTATGTAATTGATTTGATCATTGAACACTGTTCCATAACATTCAATGAAAACAGATGTGTGGATACCAAATACGGAGACATTTTTTAAAAGTTATTTATATATTTATTTATTTAATTCTCCCTGAGAGACCCACCTCCCCCCACTCTCTGAGAACATGTGGTCTGTGATTATAAAGCATATTCTCCGCTGGTGATTAGGGTGCCTATGAATAACAGCGGGGCTGGAGGCCAGTGAAAACAAGGCGAGTGAAACAAATGAACCACACACATCTCAGCTCAGGGGTGAGTCATAAACACACCAAAGGTTAGAAAAACACGGTTGGGTGCCAGTGTGAAGGCGAGGTGAGTGTCCACGAACACCACCAAAAAACGGCATCTCAAAGAGACAAGCAGAGCTGATCTACTGCAGGCCAAGGGTCCTATGGCCACTTCCTGTGAGGAAGATTTGTGTGTGTGTGCAATGCAGGCAAATTCATTTACTTGACTTCTCAAATTTTTGACTTGGATTCACTATATCAATGACCAGGTTACAAGTACCACTAGCAATATAACTTTTCTTCCATGCTATGGTGTATTTCTGAGTGGTAATGATTTATCAGAAAATAAAAACTTTATGATGGGACTTGGTTCTAGGCATTATTTATTAATTGGATTTGGAGACTTGGGAACTGAAAAAAAATAAAATAAAATGGCAATGAGTGCGAGCTTGATGGGACAAAGTTTAAGCTGAAAGGTCCCATTATGGCTTTTTTTTAATTAAACATTAGAAGATCAAAACACTTTAAGATTGAAACACTAACATTAAGATCCATAACATGCATTTAGAAAACAGATAATAGTGAATTTTCAGTTCATGCCGACTTTAACAGCTCAATGGAATGATAAAGTTACATTAAAAAAAAAACAAATTGCAACAAACCATATGGCTTACAAAGTCATTAGGTTTATGTTGATTTTGCATTTTTTTTAAGTCTCAAAGCTTTAATCTGTAATCAATATAATTGATTGCGAAAAAAGGACAACATATTTTCGAAATTAAACTGTTTGGAGTTCACCGTTTGGGAATACATTAGCAAATAGTATAGAATTTTAAGTTTTGTTCATTTGAAATTAATTTAAGGAAAGCTCCTTTCCTAGACACTAGAGGGCATTGCTTCTTAAAGTCATGTCTACTGATTTATTTAATAAAATGCCTCATGGAGGCAAATATTGGTGGTGAGTCATGAGAATAAAGCAGCATTCATTTTCATTAGAGATGCAAGAGCAGTGTTCAGAATATTCTCTTCCTGTTCCAAAACTGGCATCAAATGAATTGCATAATTATCGGAACATTCTCAGATTACAATAATTACACATATATCAGTTACACTTACTTGCCCAAATTGCATTTAATTGCGCAAATATTTATCAAATTTCCAACTCAGTGGAATGGCTTAATTTTTTAAACAGAAAATCTTTATTCTGTTCGGTAAAGGATCCAACATGCTCAAATCCTGTTGTTGATCATTTGTGTTGACCTGTTGCAGCTGGTTTGCATGTGTTGGAGTCTGATTCCTCTTGAAGTGTTTTCCAGCTTGTTAAAGAAATGAGAGACAAAACTACAGCACTCTGAAAGAAAAATGCAGACGTTTACGGGACTCTTGTTAAATTGCCCACATCAAAATGAAACAGCCTCTCGCCAATAATTGGCAGCAGAGTTAGTTTTACAGAAACAGTCAGCCTGGGGCAGAGCATGGGGGCAGATAGTGGGCTAAAGATGGAAGAAAGCACAATACAAAATGTGGTAAGGGGTAGATTGGGGCTGGACAGAGGCAAACAAGCTATTTACAGTAGATGGTAATGTAAGCATAGGATGATATGTTAAATCTTCAAGTGTTGATGTTGGACCCTCACGCTTGTGAAGTCAGTGGGCTGACATGCGATGAAGAAAGTCACGTTAAGACTGTGCCTAAATATCCGGCAGAGTGAGATCTTACCCCTGGGATTTCAGTTAACAGTGACCTGACAGAATCCCTGAACTCTGGGTTAGGGCTAATGCTATAGTGAAGCTTAAGCAAGACAACATTTCTAGAGAGAAAGTGTGTATGTGTGTACAGAGTTAGCTGTAGTTTCCAGGCTAAACTGTCACCAAAAGTATGCTAAATATTCAAACATCCAAGGATGTCCTCAAATAAAAAAAATAGGTAAAAAAGAAAGCTGCACTAAAAGTGATTTAAATGTGAAAATGAGCTTTTGAGATAGCTGAGTAAATGTGTGTGTATTTAATTAAAGTTTCTCACCTGGTAGTATTTGTTTAGATAGTCTGTTAACCACAGATGGAATGTAATCTGTCTAAATGAATGAAAGTTCACACTTATTGCCCACGGCAACCCAAAACATTCCAAAGCCACCGATGACAACTTTATGATTAGAACTAATTCACTCCTTTGTGTCTGCATGTGTTGCGGCTTTTATACAAATGTACTGAGACTTTACACCGAATGTATCTCAAGGGGAAGAATGTACTGTGGACTGTCCTCAGAGTGCTGAAGTTGTTATCCTGAGTAAATGTAGTCCGTCTCTGGAGTCCACTAGTTTTCATTACCATATAAACTGGACTTTTGCTTGCATTTCAGAGGCACTGAGAATTACAACACCAGTATTTGTTGACTGAAGGAAATCTCATAAGAGCGCAAGTATTAAGAACATAAACAAGTATCACCTGCCAATAGAAGGATCTTTTGTGTAATGTTTCTCATTTGAATAGTGCCAAATGTTGCAATAACGGACAAGACACCTGAATGACAGCAACTGCCAACAGGATGGCAAAAAAAAAAAACTTACCTGCAGAGGCGTGCCTGACTGTCTGCAAATATGTGCACACACACAGCACACACACATTGTTTGTTGATGAAAAGGGTATTGTCTGGTTTCTGAAAGACAGTGTTGTCTAATGGTTTGCGTTTCCTTGTGTGGAATGAGGTTTGTAGCTTCCTGATACACCCCACCTCATTACACTTGTCTTTCTCTTTAATCTTCCACCTGAATGTTCCTGCTCAAGACGAGGAGAAAAGAAAGTTGAAGGGAAAGAGTACTACTAAACAAACTGAGAAACAAATTCAAAAGGTTTTTAGAAAAAAATATGAATGTAATTTTTGTAAGAGAACCTATGAGTAGTGGCTCATAACAGGGGTCGGGGGCCCTTTAAGGGTTTTTTGCAAACTTCCAAGGAGGCCTTAAGTTGACTTGATTTATTTAAAATAAATGATTTAGGCCCTAGATAAAACAAAACAAGCCTTGAAGCTAAAAAAAATCAAAACTTCATTCTTTTTTTTTGTTAATTTCAAACCGTATGGAATTTTTATTTTTGAGTTCATTTTCATTAGAACTGTTGGAGTTACTTATTATTATTGTTTTTTATATTTTTGTGAACAGTGGGCCCTGTAGTCAAAAAGGCTGCTGCTTTTCAGTAACAAGTGCATATAAATGAATAATTGCGTAATTAATAAGCATTAAACATGCACATTAAAGCTGAAGTTTAATTGAAGTGGCAATTATACATATGCCATTGTTAGGCTGGTTTCTTTCAAATTAGATAAATGCGGACAAAACATTTCAGTTTGTTTATGAAATCCGACCAGCCTAACACAGCAACAGTGACTCAACAAATAGCATGAGTTTAGGGCGGGGCCATCCGTTTGACTGACCAATGACAGAACGGGTGAGTGTTTGGAAAACATGTTTGAAAACAATCATTGTTTTAGCAGTTCTGTTTGGTGTTGCGAGTGGAACAGAAATCACACACGTTATTTCTTGTTCATATGTACATGCATACACACACATATAGTATCATTTCACTACATCAATAGAAACTCTGCTTCTGGTCTCTCCCCGATTTTGTCCATTCCTTCTGTATTTCTAACTAACTATCCATCGCTCTTGTTGAGTAAAAAGTCAACACTCTACCTAAATTCTTCATTTATTTTCTCTGCTGGAACTCTGTCATCCAATCTCTCCTTCGCTATTCTTTCTTCCAGTGTTGTTCTCTTGGGTGGAATCGGCATGTCCTTCTCTGGGACTCTTTCCTCTTCTCCTCTCTTGCCCTCGCTCTCTCTTGCCTTGTCTCTTAGGTGGTAGAACAGTAGGCCATGTAGCAGCGCAGTAGGAACAGTTTGTGTTGAGATTTTTGAGCTGTAGCTCTTTTATTCTTCTGTTTTTCATTTTTTCCTTATTTTCATTCCCTTCATCATCTTTCCCTGGGAAAGCAGGCCTGAGGAAACAGATGGAAGGACATGAAAAATGTTCACTTATTCATCTTAAAGGGATAGTTCACCCAAAAATAAAATGTTTATGTTTATGCGCTTACCCCAAGGGCTTCCAAGATGTAGGTGACTTTGTTTCTTCAGTAGAACACAAATAATGATTTTTAGCTTCAGTCGTTGCAGTCTCTCAGTTGTACAATGTTTTGAAAATGGTAACAGAATCTATTAAGATTAAAAAAAAAAACATGCACAGACAAATACAAATTAAACCCTGTGGCTCGTTACAATAAGTGGGTGTAAAAACACAAAAAGATCAGTCTGTGCTAGAAACGGAAGAGTATTTATATAGTTTTTATTTTTTTTACCTCTGATTCACGCATTGTTAGAACTCTTGTGAAAGTGCATTCACAGCAGGAGGCACGTGAGGTTTTCTTCTTCTTCTGCTGCTTTATAGCAGATCGCAGACTTATAAGTGCATTACTGCCACCTAACTCTCAAATGGACCATTGAAACTATATCTACAATCTTAATTAGGAGTGTTAATGGTCCACTTGAGAGATAGGTGGCGGAAATGCACTTATAAGTTTGCGATCTGCCAAGAGTTCTAACTGTTTGGACATTGCGAGAATCAGAGGTAAAAAAATATATATAAATACTGTTCAGTGTCTTGCACAGACCGATCGTTTTGTGTCTTTACACATCAATATATCGTCATGAGCCGCAGGGTTTAATATGAATTTGTCTGTGCATGCCATGCATTGTACGGCTGGGAGACTGCAACGACTGGAGCTAAAAATCATAATTTATGTGCTACTGAAGAAACAGTCACCTACATCTTGGATGCCCTTGGGGTAAGCAGATAAACATCTAATTTTCATTTTTGGGTGATCTATTCCTTTAAGTACACTAGTTTCACAACAGACCATTCTGTGTTCTGTGCCCGATTATAAATGACAGAAAAACGATTTACCATGTATCTCATTTTCTATCTTTCACTCATAAAACAACAACAACAACAACAACAACAAAACATTTAAACATTTATGCTAATTTATGTTTTTAATCTTTCAAGCTAAAATGGTCAAATTACCTTTCTTTTTGTTGTCAGTTTACCATTGTTAGTAAGCTAACATCTTAAGCTAGAGTACTAGCTTAGCACAATGCTAACTTTTTAAAAAAGCTGTTTTGATTAGCTAGAACAACATATGGTCCCAGTGGACAGAATACATTTTTATTACCTGTTAAATAAGTTGAACAGTTCCTGGCATTATTCTGGCACAAATGCAGAAATAATAATAACAATAATAATAATAACAAAGTTGTGTTTAAATGTATAGATTTTAAGATGTGTTCACTACATGATACAAATGTGGGCCATACGTTAATTTCCTCTGTAATACAATACCACATTTGGAAAGTCTGAGTCAGGCAGGAGTGTGCAAATGTCCACATGCATGTCCAAGGCTTTCATATGTTTTCAATTGTATGAACATGATTATGTGTCTGACATATCACTGCTCCAGCCTGTGTTTCATTCCCACCTATTTATCAAATATCATACCCTGGTAACCTGGTATCCATGACGACCCGATTGTCACGGTGATCGCATCTGTCCAATTAGTTGTGGTTCATTACTGAGGGATCTCAGCCACGGGACTGAAACAGACCTGATTAGAGTTGCGAAAGCAGTGCCAGCCCTCTTCTGTACAGGGGGGAGATGGGTAAGGGCTCTTAAAGCAGGACCCCAGGAGAATCACTCTGTCGGGGGCAAGAAGAGGTCAACAGGAGGTTCTGAGCTAAATCATAGGCTGTCATCATCTCTGAATGTCACTGCTGTAATCAGTGAAGGCAGCATCAAACCATCCTCACAGAACAGAGTCAGGAGAGCCGTCTCGTAAATAAATACCCAGCATGCTGCCCCTAAACTCTGCCCTTTGACCTTGAATGCGGGTACACAAGCAAGATAAGTTTTAGTATACGTCATCAACGATGATGTTCCCTGATTGAAAGGCTCTAGACTACAATGCAGAATACAATGCATTCACTTCGCTCACTTTCACACACACACACACACACACACACACACACACACACACACACACACACACACACACACACACACACACACATTTGTTTTTGTGAAAAGAGGGGACATAGGGATGGGTATCATTTACATTTTATTGATACTGATACCAATACTTATCGATACCATTACTTTCAATACTGTTATTTATACTATTTGGTGCAAAAAGATATGACGTGAAAAGTAACTGTATTAAAGATCTTCATTTAAAGCAGTGAGTTGTTTTTCTCTTTGTGAATTATTTTATTAATATTAAAGGAATTGTTCACCCCCAAATGAAAACTGTCATTTACTCACTCTCAAGATGCCCCAAACCTGAATGCATCTCCCTCCTCTGCTGAACACAAAAGCTACATAGCCAGGGTGAGCAAATTATGACAGAATTGAGCATTTTGGGTAGACTGATCCCTGAATCTTCAATCTACATGTGTTAAAATTATTTTTTTGTAAATATGCATTTCCAGGGTATAATCCAGGTTTTACATGGATTAGAAAGGACAATAAAAACTGAAATCTGTTATTGTCATTGTACATGTGTGTATGGTCGAAAAACAATGAAAAAAGTACAGAATGAGATGAAAACCACCATCACACTCGTGAAAAAATTCGTGACAAATCAATGTCTGCTTTACAAAATCAATATTGACAGTTCTCAAATACTCATCACCACTCTGTATGTGAGGGTGTGTTTCAGCTCCCCGTGGTAGAGCTTCAGTAAAAACAATAATGTCTTAAACAAAGGCTCTACTGTAACAGAGTGAAACCTGCTCCTCTGCTCTCTCCAAACCGCTGCCATGCTGTCCATCAAATCCCTGAGTTTATCTAAAGTAAACCCTAACTCTCTCACTGTTTTATGTCCTTCTCCCTTGCTGTCTCTGGCGGGTTTTTCACAGTACACTTAATTCTACGTTAAAGTCTTTTCGAACCCCAAATAAAGGAAGGTTTTTCACTGGGATAAAGCAACATTTTATGTTTTATTTGTATTTTTATGCACTTTTTAAACTTCTAGTAGGTTAATAACTGAATTGTCGAAAAAATAAATTTAAAACAACACAATAGTAGAATGCTACAGAATGTTATTCAACAACTTTTCTAGTTAAATTAGCTCATTAAATATTCATGCACTATGTAAAGTCACAGAAACTTTCACATGCTGTTTAGTTTCATCATCTAAAACTGGACCTGACAGTCCAGGTTTAATTAATAACCCATGACAAAGTGAGCAATGGGAAACATATGATGATAATGGGAAAAATTAAGAAATATCTTCATATTTACTGGCTATTATTCAGAAGCGACCAATCCAAAAGTGTAATGAATTACGTATTTATTCCAGCAGAGGTCCTCGTAAGTGCACTAACTTTATGAGCTGGATGGAACATCCGTCCCACCAAATGATGACAAGCATACCTACAACATTACATCTTGTCATTTTTTTTCTTTTAAACTTTTCTTTCCCTATCTCTCCGTTTCCCTCCATCATTCTCTCCTGGCCTTCTTGCTCTTGCTCTTTCTCTTTCTGTATATCTGTCTTTCTCTCTTTCTCTTTCTTTTGTTCGGTGCCCTTGCCAGATTGGGATTACTGTGCGATGTTATCGGAGTTCTTGGGGTTTGTTCAGTTGTAATCTGGTTCCTTGCAGGAAGGTAAAAAGCAGAAATGTTTTCCCATAAATCAAAAATAGCATGCATCTGGATCTGTCTCTAACTCTTCGCTCTCTTGCTCTTTTCCCTCTCTCACATGCACACTGAACATATCACATTTTCGTGGATAAAATCAAATTCAAAACAAAAATCAAAACAAATCAAAACCAATCTCAATGAAATTAGTCTAGTGCGGCAGGCTGCAGTCTGAGATGACTCTGAGGCTTCTGATTAGAGCCCCATTCGAAACTGTACACATTCACATTTTCCATGATCCTATCAACAAAAACAACTTAGGACTCATGATGTCTGCGTCTCTTGTGACCAGAGATGAGATTTCTCAATCACCTACACCCTGCAGCTATGCCAAAACTGCGGAAGACATCAAAAGTTCAACGCAAGATTTCCAGAAGTTGAGGGCGTCCAGGGAACAGGAAGTCAAAGGCTTTCACTGTGATGTCAGCGATAGAGAGATAGATAGAGGTAAAGATGGAGAAAGCGGAGCGAAGGTCGGAGGCTAACCTCCCTGTTGTCTGAGGAAAAACAATGAGTCTACATTCGGCTGAGGTCATTTGTTTCAACAAGGGATTTCGCTAATCTGAGAAATGACTCTGATTAATACTACAATCCGAATGCTTCACTCCTCTGAAAATCATATTTTCACGTCTCTCAGGAAAATAAGATATGACTAAAACTCGGGAGGAGATCACGATAATGAGAAAAGGAAAAATTTAACAAGATTACAGCCTTATTAGAGGTCAAACCATGACAAGATAAACAGTAAGAGTGACACATAGTTTCTTGTTACTGGGATTCGTTAGAAGATGCCAAGTAGTTCAGCTGGAGTTTCTGTGAAAGCCAGTCAGTTTAAGTTCAAATCAGAGATCATTTTATGATCAAAATTGTTGTCTCAGACAGTTACACAGTACTTCAGGCCTAAACAACCAGTGTTCAGCCAAATACTCCCTTGGAGCCATGAAAGAAACCTGTGCTCCTCCAAAACAGTTTAGTTTCAGTAACTGTCTTTCTGTTTGCTCTCATCCAGTAGTCAATAAAATAGAGTTGAAACTAATACTATGACAAAGTGCTAAGGCTCTTGTCTTTACAAATCCTGACTTCCTGGCATTTTTAAAATGGCCCAATACTAGAGCAGAGTAACAGTAATGAACAAGAAGTTAACATTAAGCAAATGTTTTAGACACAGCATTGCCAGTTACTTTGTATATTTTTTGTATATAACTAAGAAAATAATTCTAAATGAAGCCAAAGCAGCCATTGTACTGTAGTACGTTTCAAACATTCCTGAATGAATCAATGTTTTTGATTTGAATTAGTTTGACTGAATGGTTCATTGACTCATTCATTAAGATCTGCAGAAAGACTGGTTAATAAAAACAGTAGCATTGTTAAATATTACTTATGATTACAATTGATACAACTGTTTTCTCTTTTAGTATATTTGAATAATTGTATACTTAAAGTATTTCAAATAGCATTTATTTATAGTATATAGTGTATTTAAAGTGCTCTATTTTTGCTCACTAATTTTGTATTTAATATATAAAAAATATTATTTAGCACTTCCTAAGATAAACCTAAGATCATCTAAGTGTACTCAACTGTGCTATTTTGGGACACCTTTACTTTGGGACACGCTTACTATCTTTTTATTTAAAAATGTATTAAGTTGTAGTACACTTGAACTAATCTTTTATACACTAGTTCACTCAAGTGTTCTACAACTACTAAGTAAATCTTTATAAACCTGGGAACTCCTCTCTTCAGTGTCACATTATCATTCAGAAAAGAATATAACATGCTGCTCAAATAATTCCTCCTATTATTATGAGTGTTGAAAATGCATGTTGCTGCTGGCAACTTTTTTCAAGTTTTTCTGATAAATAGGAAGTTCAAAAGAACAGCACTTATTTCAGTTATATTTTTTGTAACATTATAAATGTCTTTCTTGATTTCTATTTAATGCATCCTTGCTGATAAATGTATGTATGTACAGGTTTCTCTGCATCTACTGGAAGTTTTTTTACAAACTGATGCTCAGTGTGTGCCGTTTACTTTTTTTTCTAATAACCATTTGAAGATGAGTGATGAGCTTTCCCACAGTGCAGTGGTTTATCAGAAACTTCAGCCAACTAGGTCCTTGCTCTCCTGCATGTGGGTGGGTGGTTGTGGGTCTCTAGCCAAATGAGACTTCATTCCTCTCTCCGTTGCCCGTCATTTTTCTTTCTCACTCACTGGGGATTCTCGGCATTGCCAAACCATCCTGCTGAGAAAACATCTCTAGTCCGTCTACATAAATACAAACAGAAAATAGTTTACATTATGATTTAGAAAGGTAACCAGATACAAGGACTTATCTTTCTGAAATGTTGCACTGCTGATAGCAGTTGGCATGCACATATCTCTTTGTCCATTGTAGGGTAATCAAGAAAATGTTTAGATATTCATCCTGCTGAAGTTAACATATTTCAAAGTTGGGGCTAAAATAATCCAGTTTGAAGAACAGAGATAATGAAAGGCAGAATACCGGGAGAAAGACGTTACAGAGCTGGTGACGACACCCTCGTTGATCTGTCCAATTAGACGGCTAAATTGTTCCCACATTGAGACTGAAAAGCAAATGGTCTGCCTTTAAGGGACAGAGCTAATGAGCTTCGTTGGGTTAACCACAGTGTTACAGCTGAGGCGGCAACTATTACTGTACAGCTCTCTCTAATCTGACCCATTAACTCTGTGTACACACAAATCAATGTGAGCATGCAAGGAGCCAATGGACTATAATGACCTAATGAGAGAATGTGAGTGTGTGTGTGTGTGTGTGTGTGTGTGTGTTAGTGTGTGTGTGAAGTGGCCAGGGCACACTGAATTGACTGTGGGTTGGCAAGCGGCAATGTACACCTCGAAAACTCCTCCAAACAATCAACAACAAAATCTCTTTGACTTGACTGACCACAAAAACATTATCCAAAACAGTTAAACTGGAAAACAGAAAAATAGAGACTGAAGGAGAGAGAAAGAGCTCCAAATATGGCACAAAGTTGTCCAGAACTGCTCTCAACACTGTTTGCTGACAGAAACAGGTGAGACCTATAATGATACATGTGTGTAAGAACAAGAGCTGTGTCTGAAATCACCTCTATGCTCTCATTCACCTCTTCTTTCGTGACTGAAAATTCACAGCGAATTTGGACACTGAGTGCACGAGAGGGCTGTGGATGATAATAGGTGGGGATTTATTTGGTGCGACCTTCACAGTACATGCACATCAGCTAACTGCAGTGCATTATGGGACTGAATGACTGCACTCCAAATTTTCGGTTTCGGACATCTCTATATGGCTGTCCCCTCAAATACTGCTGTATATAAGGGTACATGGGGTGAGCTTGGACAGCCTGGTTTGATGGCTGGGTTTAGGAGGGTTTTCGGAGGTTTCAGTTGAACCAACTGAATCAAAACAAAAATGTAGTTAGGACTTTTATTTTATTCACCAGTTGTTGATTGGATGGAGGCAGATTTGAACGTGAGCATGCAGTCCGTTGTAACAAAAGAGTAGAGTTTATGCAGACTAAATGATTAAATGAAAACCCTGGCACTAAAAGACAGAGCTATAACATTTTCAATAACATTCATTTAGGAAATAGGTAGGCAGAATTCCCATTTCATGCTGACTTTAGAGACATAAATGAACTACTACTGGAGTTCTTACCTTACTTGGTAAAGTCTTGCCACCATTCCTATGTTAGATTTGCCTATTTTGAAGGCAGTTCTGCTCATTCGGTGAATGACATGCTGCTTCAGAAATGCAGAATGCTTTTTTCCCCCCATTTGTGGAGGAAAAATCTGATCAGTCTAATCAGAGAGTGATTGCGCTCTTGGCCCTGATTCCTTTCACACTTAATACAGCCACCTTTACTCAGTCACCCCTTGAAAACGACTCTGTGCATGTAACCTGATGAGTTATTCCATGCTCACCCGCCACTGGGCAGCTTTGCAGATGTGTAGCTTTTGGTTGTGCTCCAAACAGACAGGGAGTGATAAGGCAGCCGCAACAAGCCTCTGTTTATTTCCTGTGAAAACATGGAGAAGTGGGGGTCAGTGGAATGTGGACCAGTGTCCGAGCTCGCACCAGTAAAGCAAACATGCTCCAGATTTTACCGCCAACATACTTGCAGGCTGGGGCTGGTGTTTTTCTTTGCCCCTTAAACAAGCAGCAAATCAGTCCAGAGCTACTGCTAGCAGCTGCAATCTGCGGTTGCTTATCAGCCAGAGTGATCAGGCCGTCTGGAGCTCCAAGGTTCCTCCATGTTCTTAAATGAGGTTTACTTAGGTCTTAATTCTTGGTAAAATAATTGCAACTATTGCAAAGCTGACCTCATGTGACCATATGCTAATTGCATCTGGTTGGTTAGCGTGTTTCTTATCTTAGTCAATTAACAAGTTTGACATAGTTTGACAGTTTATTATATGGTGTACATCTGCTACATATTGTTTTTTTTTTTTTTTAACATCTAAATCGATGTCCACCCATTTCTGACCCTGGACCACAAAACCAGTCTTAAGTGTCAATTTTTCGAAACTGAGATTCATACATCATCCAAAAGCTGAATAAATAAGCTTTCCATTGATGTATGGTTTATTAGGATCGGACAATATCTGGCCGAGATACAACTATTTGAAAGTCTGAGGGTGCAAAAAAAAAAAAAAAAAAAAAAAATAACTAATTAAACTTAAGGAGAAAATCGCCTTTCATTTTGTCTAAATGATTTTTTTGCAAAGTATATTATAAATCAAAAACTACGTTTTTATATATTTGCGGTAGGAAATTTACAAAATATCTTCATGGAACATGATCTTTACTTAACGATTTCTGGCATAAAAGAAAAATTGATAATTTTGACCAATAATTTTTTTTTTTTGGCTATTGCTACAATTATACCCCAGAGACATAAGACTTGTTTTGTGGTCCAGGGTCACATTTGAAACATGCATCAATGACATTGGAAAGGAAGGAAAAAACAGTTGTATTGGTCTAAATCTCAATCACAATTTTCCTATACAGTATTCGTATACATCTGTATTTGTCGGTCTATCTGAGTGTGACTTTCAAAAAGGTTTTTAATATGTTTTATTAAATTTTTATTATTATTTTTATTTTATTTATTTTTTTTACAAATATTAAGAATTATTTATTAGTAAATGTAATTTAAATTAAAAACAAAATAATTTTATAACTTGTCATGTAAAGGTCAAATTTCCACATATTTTTAAGACTGCACAGACCTCTACAAAGTAATGAGGGTCCGCAGATCCTATCGATGATGTCATTTCCTTTTTTCTGCATTTGATTAAATCAAGGCTTTGATAAATTTTTGAAATATAAATAAGCAGTAAAACAATCTAATTTAGTAAATAATAATAGAGATAATATCAAAGTACTTAATTTATTTCTTTTAATTAGACATTTTCGTTATTAAATTACTAGGATTAATGAATTACTCAGACACATTTTTTTTTTTTTTACTTTACACCATCTGCCCAAAAATATCAAAATGAATTTTAATTCAGTGGTGAATTTAAATAATTACATATGTAATCATTATATTGCCTTTTTAATCTATTTAATCCATTGACTGCCAACTGAACAAATGACTGTCATGTCACTGACCAAGACAAGTCAAGTAAAAACAAAGCTGTGGTGTTATGATACAATAACTGTCACATTTCCAGAAATGGGCCTAACTTCTGATATCACTCTTGAAAAATCTCTAATAATAATAAAAATGTTAACTATGCTCCTTCATGGTGCCAAACAAATCATTAAAAGCTGTAAATTTGAGATGTAGATTAGAGTCTCATGTAGCGGCTGCAGGACTTTTGGGACTTCATATCCTGTAGTGAAATACAGTAACATTAACATACATGTTAACACAGTTTACAAGGCAATAACCTCCCTCAGGGGAACCAGTGACCCTGCCCACAGACTAAATCTAATAAAGCTCAGGAAAAAACTGCTTTTGAACACAGCACACACTCGTAAAACAGACCACAGTCCTTAGGTTCTGACTAGAGGTTATGCCTTTGCCATTTTAGCCTGCTACAACTATGCATGACCTTTCCTCCCTCAGGATACTTATTGCTAACATGAGAGCCTTCACAATACCTTCTGCTCTGTTTAGCTTCAAAATTCTTGGAACTTCTCCTTATGTAACCCAATCTCAAATAAGACTTGATTTCCTTTGGCTTCGGATCTGTGTTGAGGGTTTATTTGGGTGAAGGTGCAGAGAACGAGCGACCAGAGAATTGAAACCATGTTCACACATGGACAATGCACTTGAGGTGGAAGCCATGGGGAAACTCAAAGACAAAGCAGAGAGTCTTCACATTATGTGTGAGACTGCAAAAATAGCCACAAACATATAAAAAAAAAGTATCTGAATGAAGCTGATTCAGACGGCTGATAATTCAGGCCTTATGGTGGGTGTGGAGATGATTAGACACGGTGGAAATTACGAGCGTATAGGAAGATTCAGCCTTTGTCATCTTTCCCTTGTGTGGCCGGGACAACACAGCTAGGTAACAAAATAAAACAACAGCATGTTCAGGACCTGCATTATGTCAGATGGAAAGTGACTGACCCTCCTATAGCCCTTAACTGAAATTAAATCTTTCATTAGTGGAGCCCGGGTGCCAGAATCTGCCTCATTCTCACACAGGAGGGCAAGTCTTTGTGGTCACACAGGGAAATGCCTTTCCAATGTCTCAAATCCCCCGCATGCCATGAGCCAAACCCAAACCACAGCAGTGAGAAGGGAGCGCTGTCTGGCGAAATCAAGGGGCTTCACGTGCCAAAAGCTGCCATTACGCTCAGCTACTGTCGGCAAAGGCGAGACCTCGTCAAGATCGTGTGGGCGGAAAACGAAGTGCACCAAAATCACTTGAGGTTTATTACATCGCCTACACATACAGTACACACCAGTGCCTGTGTAATGTCGGGCCAGATTTAGGTCTCGCTGTTTTAATGTCCCCGGAAATAAAGGGCCAGTGCAAGCACAGTTCTGTGAAGGCACTTAACATCTGCATCGCCTCTAATTCCAAAAAGCCAAAAGGGAGGGGTGAAGCAATTCTGTTCCTCGAATCAAGCCAAAACCATCATCATTGGGCAGATCTTAGTGGAGTAAGAGCCACAGAAACAGGGCAATTCTTATCCTAAGGGTCAAAGGGGACTTTCTCAAGTCAATTCTAATTTGCAGTGCATTTGTGGTGTTTTCAAACTGGTTTCTATAGAATCACCTCCTCTAACCTCAAGTCAAACATCTGAAAATCAAGCGATGCGAGTGCTGTAGGCAACCTTCATCTGCAATAATCTGTGGTGGTGTTGAGCCACTCTACTTATATGCTGCGAATTACACTGCAGATCCAAATATGGAGATTTAGTACATCTGTTTGGCTTGTTCATCTCCTAAAACAAGAAAGTAACATTTACTGCCCAACATCAGCCTTCTTGTCTCAAGGCAGGGAATTTTATGTCTCCTGACTGGGTCAGTAACTTTGGGATTTATTAATTCAGTTGAGGAACTGGATTCCACACAGCCAAGGTGTCAGTATCAAGCTCAACAGTTGCGTTAGCAAGACCTAGGCTATGTTTCCCTTCAGGTCCTGGCTTTAGACCAGGCACCTGACAGTAAAACTGACTTGGGAAGCATCACAACTCTTGTTTCTCAAAGTCGAAATTCATTACCTGTAACACCTGTTCTGCAGTCCTCCTCTCGTCTTTTTCATCCCTCTGTTTTTCCCTCCGCCCCCTCCTGCAACAGGTCCTTGTAAACAAAGTGCTGAAATCTCTCAGGGGGTTGAGTATTTTTACAAGCCAACACATTGTGATGAATATATCAAAGCTCTACTGGAGGCTGCGCAGGCTTTTATGGGCTAATAAATTAGCTCGGGCCCTGATGGGGAACACACTGCTGCCCAAGGCCTTACCACAGAGGAGACCTGGCAGAATATGATAAGCTAAGGGGAAGCAGAATTATGGTTAACCAGGCCAGGTAGGCGAAGATCATTTCTTGTACAGGTGGTCTAAGGGCTGTTTGGACTTACTTAAAGCAGGCAAACCACAGAAAATACCAACGAACAGGCATTTAAACATTGCATGGTTTTAACTATAATGGCCAAACTGATTGCAAAACAAATAAATACTATAATTTATTTAACACACTCTTTTTTTACGTGTATCAATGACTCTACCCCACAAATAAAATAAAAAAAATCACTTCTTGCCATTTAACTGTTCCAGCGGCATATGGGCAGTAAATCTCATTCACACTGATAATAAGCACTGTTTTAGAAAATTGTACATGTGTGCCCAAGCAGTGGTTGTGTAGAATCTAATTTAAAGTGTGCTCAGAACAGAGCATACTCAACTGATGAAACACCAGCTCATTTGGCCGACAGATGTTTGTAGGTTTCTCCCTCACATAAACTAACGCAAACAAAGCCGAACAATTAAACACAATGTACTTTCTGTTGGTCAGAAAATGGGTCAGCACTTCTCTAAAAAAAATTTATAAAAAATTTACTTCCCCCTTTAAAATGTGGTATGTGTGCTGCATCAGACAGAAATATCATGGCTATGCCTAATTAATTATCTCCTGACATCAACAACTCTTTGGTATTGTTGTTTACACTCCCCAGCTGTTGTTTTTATGGATATACATAGCAACTTATAAACTTTGCATATGGAGTGGGATCATACAGAGCGGAGCAGGATCAGCTTTAACAATACGGAGTCTTTTGACTACAGGTGTTTATCTCAGAGTGGATTCAACGGGATTGTTTCCTTGATACTTAGAATAAACAAATAGAGCCATATTAGAAAATGACTCACTCCAAATCCCCACGGACAGAATTTTTAGTTTTTTGCTCCGAAAGAAATTGGGACCGTTTCATTCGAGGAAAAAGAGATGCTGTTTCAGGGCCAGTTCACAGAGAGCTGGTTTTTGCCTTCTGCTTATGCTTTTAATAGTTTTTGCATGTAACTGTAATGAAAACCAGCTAGTAAGAGTTGTGGAGGTATTCGCAAAACTTAAACGAATGCTAATGCATTGAAATGTACATTTTCCTTCCATCTTATGGTTTCCACCTCTTAGTGTCACATAACAAATAAATAAATAAATAAATTTATGTATATATAATTGTAATATTTGTAATATATGTGCAATATATGTAATATTATGAGAATACAGTAAAACTTATGAGAATAATGTTGTAGTCTTAAGACTTGTTGTCATTATTCAAGTCATGTCAGGATAAAATAGGTTTAAAAAAGACACGAGATGCTAAAAAATTAGCAAGATGTAGCTTAACAGTCACAATCCTGTGTTGCCTTCAACTCATGTTTTTTAACACAAGAGCTTCTGTGTGAATATCCCCTAGGTATCCATGTTGGGCAGCTCCAAATGATTATTATTTTTTTATTTATTTTTTTTACAATTGATTGACATTGATGCAAATGTACTGTGGGAATCAACCATCATCAAATATATGTAAATCATACCTCGGTTTTATAATGTCTGGTTCAGAGTCAACCGTTTAAATGATTGTAGAATCACATCATTCGCTGATAGCCTGATGTCCTGTGTAGACTGGCTAGGGGGAGGCCAGAGATTTGAATTCTTAAATAAAAATACACAATTAAAAAAGCAATGTTTGCTTTTCAGCCAGCAGGTGCAGGGATGCAAAATACCTCCTGTTACAACACCAGCAGTGAGACTGAAGTTTCCATCGTAACTGGCTATTATTATCCACAAATCTCTGCTTAATGTGCATGCTCACACACACACACACACACACACACACGCACACACACACACACACACACACACACACACACACACACACACACCTCTATTTAATGGAATCCACCTTTAATCAACTGCAGATGCACATCGTATTAAACTCCACACACCATGTTCTGACTCATAGGCTGTTTAGTGCTGTTAATACCAATCTCACATATATCTTCCACCTCGGGGCCGTGCTCCCTTAATCACCCGCCCAATACCAGCACCATCAGTCCTGGTGCCAGCTCTCCTCCTGCTAGAACATATCAACACAGGCGCACCTGGTTCTCCTGAAGAGCCACAGAAGGTGTTAAAACTGCAGGAGTCTTTGTCTGCAAGATGAAAAAAGAGTGGGATGGAAGGATCATTTAAAAGAGTAAGAAAGACAACCACATTAATGAACAGGTGCAAACTGAAAATTAAAGCGAGGTGTGCTGTTCCCCTTGTAAAGAGATTTTATAGTCAGATATCTGCTGCATATGTCCCAGCTTCAGAAATGGGAGAATGTAGCATATTTTCCAGTGTCTGTAACTCAGTGGTTTCATGTGCCTTGTCTCTTGAGCTTTTATATAATATTTTCATATTTGTCAACAACAAGTTTTTCCTTTAAATGTTTAAAATCTATCTCACAACAAAATAACAGAAACAGAAATGCTGTAACCATAACAAGAAACAGGAACATTTCACATTTTGTGCATTTAACTTTTTGTCAAAATGATAAAAAAAGTCAGATGTATTTATTTATTTAATTATGTATTTAAATAATACTTTTATTTGTGCATTAAATTAATAATTAATAATTTTAAATAGATTTATATTAAAAACGTGGTTCTTTTGAACTGTCAACAAGAAATATGATTTCAACAAAACTACATTTTAAACTATATAAAAAAATAGGAAACAGTTATTTAAAATGAGCAAAAACGTTGTTTTCAAGCATATCTTACTGACTGAGGAGACTTTTTAATGAAAAATCATGAAAATAATTGTTAAGAAATAGAACAAAAGCTCAAAACATTTAGTCATTTCATTATTATATATTATATATCATATTGCTTTTTGTAGAATAATATGAAAAACATGTTTGATTACATATCAGATGAAACAAAAATAAACTCTAGATCTGTCATTTAGCATCCATTTACACAATCACAATTCAAATGATAAACCTTACCTCAAAATTCACCTCAGGAGACTCTTGCATGGCAGTGGTTACACACCTGTAGCTAATTTCTAATGGGTTTAACTAATGGGGTTACAATCTACCAATGCTGAGTGCAGTGAGGGAAGGAAGAATCAGCCACAGAGCTGAAGATGATCTCTTTATCTGCCACTGTTTTCCGTTCTGCAGTCTAATCAGGAATTTGTGAAAAATGCTGCAAGGATGTTAATCAGATAAACACACTGGTCCTGACACACTGGATTTTTATTCCACTGTGGAGAAGCTAGAGGTGTTTCCACAGGGTCATATACATGAAAATCAAAACATATGTTTTCACCAAATAAGAAATAATCAACATGCAACACCATGTACTATTTCCTCTCTGCAAAGAATTCAATCTGCGTTTACAATTGATTTTTTTTGGGTGAAAAACTCCAGTACTAATGCAAAACTCAGAACTGCAGATATGATGGGGAATGCTTTTGCTGGAAATAAAATAATAAATGAGGTTTACTGTGAAAAGATGTCTAGGGGTCAACCTGTGTCACCACCCGCTGAGAGCCCATGCAGAGAAGGAGCATGGACCCCATTCTAAATCCACTTTTTTTCTCTCTCTCTCCAGCTCTGCTTGTGGAAAATGGACCATTCGTCACGCTCATTGCTGCATTTGGAAATAACAGGGTATTTTCCCTCTTGTTGCTACTGTTGGATGAAATCTTTTGGGCATGTTGAACATTGGCTGCACCCCATGGGTGTTTGGATTTTTCATGCCTACTAAAATACTTTAGACTTGCAGACTTTTCTTCACTAAGCCAAATGAATATTTAATGGAAAAAAAAAAAAAAGATTTGATATAAGGATTGTTTTAACAAATGTTCAATATATTTACATATTTAGTTAGATTTCTTCTCTTTTTAATAAACATTAAATATATTTACTTCTTTTAAACAAATTATTGTTTTAATGATACACTCACATTAATTTTATTTATACATTAATTATTATTGTATGTTAGATAAAAGGATTTTACAGAAATCATTTACAGAGCAGTCAAAGTCATAGCAGCATAAAAAAAAAAAAAACTATCACCCATATCAAATAACTACCCCATCAAACGTCTGACACACATGCAAAGCTCTGGCAGGGTTACAAATCAGCTGTCATTCAATCTGAGCGATTTGGATTTCCAACCGAATCCGCTAAGTATGTTTTGGAAAAGATGACAATCTGTCACACGACATCAGATGAATTAAAACCTGACTGAAGCGTTTGACTAACTCTGAACAGATACCAACTGACCAGCTGGCATAAGTGATTTACCACAGTCTCTCAGTCTGATTTGGACATGTGTATTAAATCAAGACATTTAATACCGAAAACTGCTATTGATCACTGGGCAACTTGAGTAGAATAACTTGGCCTGCTGCTTTCTCCTGATTTAATAACGTATGAAGCTGTAGTCTGTAATTAATGCCAGGCTGGGATGAGATGGCACTGCAGGACAGAAGAAGAAAAAGAAATGTTTAATCAGGACTCATCTGAAGCCCTCCAAAACGGCATCTCACACCCACTTCACATCTAAACATCTAATCTCGATCTAAATCTCCTGGATTAAAGATTGATTTTCAACCACTAGGGGGCGCTAGGATATTGCTCAGGCCTCAGAAGAACGTCCATATGCCCATCACTACACGTCACATTCATTTCCACTAAAACCTCTGAGAGGCAGACATGGGGAGTGAGGGAGATGTCTAAGAGAGCCATAAATGCAACACCGCGCGGAAAAATGCGAAACACCTGCGAGCAACATGCTTAACGCTGCGACCTGCCAGGATGTGATCAAACATGGCAGACCATGAGCTAACTGTAAGATGTAAGAGGCGAGTGAAAGCGCCCTCGCCCTTCCTAGCTCTCTTTTTACAAGGGCAGAAATGAGAGGTGTCCAAAAACATTAAACTGGCAGAAATACTTTCACAGCAAGCAGGTTATTTATATGTCTGATGTCATGTCATGAATGAGCATCACTCTCTTTCTCTCAGTTTATACTGTAATCTGTTTCCCAGAGGATTCAAGCTGCACGCCAGCAATGTTTAAAAGTAGCACTCAAAACTGCTCCAGATGAAGGATAGTAATAATAATCACATGCTATTTTGGAAGTAACAAGCATAAATAAATTCGATTCCTTCCAAAAGCCTCTAAAGGATGTTGAATTCATATTTCTTCTGTCTCACCTCAAGAAACCCTCCCATTTTTTGGGACTTCAATGCAAGAAAGAGAGAACGAAAAGAAGGAAAGAGAGCTCGTAACTCACAGAGAGAGACGAAGAGATTACTCTAACATGTGTCTTCCCTTCATCTCTCCATTCCTCAGAATACTGCTGTTTCCCATCCAAGCACAGCTGCACACATTTACAGTTATAGAGAGAGAGAGATGGGGAAGTACCACACTCGTTTAGTGATCCACTCTTTCCTCTCTCTTGTGCCGTCTCTGCCGAGGGACTTCCCAAAAGATTTTTTAGGAGAAGTGGACACATGACGGTCAACAGAGTAGAGGAAAATGTCTAACTTGCTGGTGATTTACGTGTTCTGTTCGTGTTTAAAATGATCGCTCACATACAAACTGAGCACAGATAATGGCATCTGATCTGTATATGTAAGTGTGCGTGTGTTACTAAACCATTCCGTCTCTATGCAGCTGTAGCCAATGGACACTTTTCAAAGAGACTTTTGTTTTACATATCTACTTTTCTTTTAACTATGGTGTTTTAAAGGAACAGTTCACCCAACAAAAACAACAACAACAACAAAAAAGTCGTTCCAAACCAATATGGCTTTCTTTCTTCCGTGTAGCACGGAAGGGTAAACGCTGGTTGCTTTTTTTCCATTTTAATACAATAAAATTGGACTTTCAAGTTTAAAAAGGACACAAAACACCATTAAAGTAACTTTTTGAAGCTATATGATTGTTTTGCATGTGACAGATTGAAAATCTTTACTGACATCCATCTTGCCACATTCATTAAAGTTCATGAAATGTCCAATGTCAACGTATCTTTCTTTTGAATCAAAAATTTTAAAGGAATAGTTCCCCGAGATTAAAATGCTGTCATCATTTACTGACCCTTATGTTGATCCGAACCCATATGACTGGCTTTCTACTAACATTTTATTTTCTTCACACAAATCCATTCACACATAACAGTGGTCACCAAAATTTGGTGTGAAACATACTGTATTTCACAGAAGAAAGAAAATCTGGTCTGGAATAAGAAACAAGGTTTGTAAATGATGATTTTCCATTTTGGCTAAAATTACACTTTAATGAATCATTTAACCCAACTCATATGAGAGGTTTTAATATTTATTCACTAATCAGACTGATTTAACTCACAGATTCCATTATCCAACCACAGTGGCTCTTACAGGAGTTTATCCGTAAAATAAATTATATTTCGATATGTTTCTCACACTGCAGAACACTTACAGTGCAGAAGCTCTATGGATTATTTTCATGTTACTTTTATACAACTGTGCTTTTTCCTCCAGTTATAAGCTTGAAGGCTTCAGTCAAAATGTGTGATTGCATAAGATTTTCTTTAGAACTTCTCCTTTTGGGTTCCACACATGAAAAGAGTCATGTTGGTTTGGAAAGACAGCACAACTTTGTTATTTCTTTTTTCGCTTTCTCACCATAACAACCCAAATAACAAGAGCATCAGCGTGTCACATTTCGGCCTTAGGTGAGATCATGGCAGAGTCTGTGTTGTGTGTTGATTACAGTGACTCATGGCTGTCCTCTGAACCCCTGCAGTGATTCCTGTCTGTGTGACAGCACTGTATTGGTCCTCTCTGTAGAGAGGAGTATGAGATCATGCTTGTTTTTAAAGAAATATGCCAGTATGATAAAAGAGGTTATGAGAACCCCATTTTAATGGTTTCTAGTTGGTATGACACCTGTCTTTGTGTGTGTAACTACTGCTCTTCCCAAGACTTCAAGACTGCTACACATGTCTTGCAGAGACTGTTGTTAGTGTCAGCCACGCCAGCCGAAGATCCTGGATGTCTAATGCACAACAGACTCTTCAGCAATACTTATTCTCATTGCTTAGGGCTGTGAATTTTACTACACACTTTCATGTTTGCTGCACATCTGAATCTGAAAAAATAATCTACGAGCCCAGTGCTTAAAAACATAGTTGACCTATAAATGAAATTTCATTTACTCACTTGCATGTCATTCCAAACCTAGTTTTCATCTTTCTGTTGAACACAATAGGAGAAGTTTAATATGTTTCCACAGCTGTGAATGGTGATCAGGCCTCATGCAGAGACAAGCTCCAGAAATGTCAAAAAAGCACCACTAAAGCAGAACAGTGTCGCTATTGTTAACTAAACCTATTGAAACATTTAAATAAAGCTGGAAAAAGTAAAAACTTAAACAGAAAATTTTTTAAAATGACAAAGGCACAGAAGACTCCATTAATTAGAATGAAGACAGGAAAATATAAAAATAAAAGCAAATTCAAAATCTCTTGCACTTCTCAAGTCTCATGCACATTTATTTGTTTTAATTTTTAAATATGCCAAACTTCTTTGTTCTACTAAGTTCATTGCAAACTTTCATTATAAAAAACAAAAAAAATTGTTTCCTCAAACAAAAGTCATATTATTTTGCAATGACATGAAATTTAATTTAATGTTATTGTTAAATGAAATTTAATGTAATCATATTCCTAGAGTTTTCAATAGCACAATTAATAATATAAAATGCAGCATGCTGAAAAACATCAACTGCTCCCCTCTCTTCTCTCTGTCATTGCCTTAAAAGTCCAAAAATAAAACGAAAAAAGACCTTCAACCTCAGGTGCAGTTGTAGTGAAGAAAAGCCCACATGTGTTGAGTAACTTTGAGTCAGGCTTTTGTCAGACAGACCTGGAGTCTTCACACTTTTACTGAAAGATAGTGCATGTAGTATTAGCGCAAGCCAGCTTCAATAGCGATAAAGCACCTCTGTTCAGACAGCTGCACTTAAAGGATCAGCTCTAATCTCTACATAAACTCGTTTCTCTCCTATATGCATCCAGCTTCGACTTGACACAACACAAACGTCGCTTCTCATTAGCACTGAGGTGCCAAGCGTGGTTTTACAAGGTGAGCACAGAGATTATGTGAATTTTCCAAGAACTTAAAACAACTCTATTGAGGCACTTCACAACCTCTTCACCCACATTCTCTCATTCGGGATCTGGGTATCCATGCATTCGGTCTCTCCCTGGAGATCTGTGGGCGAATTTTAAACTGTTATTTCATTCACTCCACAACCAGAAGGGAACACAGAGCTGCTGTAACCACTTGGGCTTTGGTCAGAGGCCTGGGTGGGATAGAGATGTCAGGACAAGAGATGCAGAGCAGTCCAGGGACCTGCTTGTTCCTGCGGTTTGGGAAGTGTAGTGAGAACTGCCTGGCTCTACTGCTTGTGGATTTGGCGAATTGATTGTTGAAACATTTCGAAGAGCAAAGCATCACAGATGCTGTTATCATCTTACATGAGAAGTTTAGAAGAAGGTCAGAACCTTGTATGACCTTTTATTGTTGGTTTTATATGCCACAATGTCAGATAAATGAACTGGTTAAGATTTCTGGAGTTTACAAATTCATTTTCTGTAATTTCTAGTGAAAAATAATGTGTGGCCTAAATTGGATGAGGTATTCCAGTTTTTTTTTTTTTACTTTGCAAAACAATGACAAATGCAAACTTATTTTGTTTTGGTCATTTTAATTAAAAAATAGTCTGTGGTATAAATCAATATGCCTCAGGTTTTTTCAACTTAGCAAAAAAACTAAGCAATTGCAGTCCGAATATGGTTTTAAGTTTTCACAAAGACTAAAACCAAACTTTAAAAGTGCACATAAACACAATTTCAGAGTGTGAGTGTATGACAAACTGTCATTTCAACTGAAAAACATGTAGCATAAATCAGATGGGGCATCTGAGGTTTTTCAACTTGGCAAAATCGGGGCAGATTTCAGTCAGACTACGGCATTTGCATTTTTAAACTGATGATTCATTGGTTAGTCTGGCTGAAATCAAACTTCTAAAGTGCATGTGAACTCACTTAGTTTTAGAGTTTGAGTGGATGACATACTCTATGATGCCTCTTGTTTTGACCATTACTTGCAGTTTACAGGCTTACACCATCTTCCGAAACACATCATGGACTTAAACATTAAAAAAGCCCATAACACAGCAGTCCTCAACCACAGAGATGTCTCACCATTCAAATGCATGATAAAAACACATGTCCAGAGAGCCTCGAGTGCTGATGACAGCGGATCTTAGTGATGTAATGCAAAGGATTTCCTGCCTTCTTAGAATTAATGAACATGCTAATTTTTCTCGGATTGAATCACACTAATATCAGGTTACCAACACAGTCACACTCATAAACAAATAACTATTACCCTAACATGGCTTACATTAACTGCTCTGCATGCTCCACAGAATTCTCATTCCCTCTCTCAGAAGTCAAACTGCTCTGGGGAATCACACCCACATTGTTACAAAACAACAACAGCAGTCCTGTACTAGACCCCAGAGGCCCGTGCCAGAGTCTCTCGTAAACATGAACCCGTCTTTGAGGCTGTGGCCAAATAATTCCACCAAAACGAATGCAGAGTTCTACTGCACCCCCAGCCTTCTCATTATGTTACAATTTAGACACTCAATACCACAATCATTATACCAGGGGGTGGAGAGAGACTGATTTAATCTGGAGGAAAGGAAGCATTACAAAGACTTTGGTAAAGCTGAGTCAAGTGCATCAGTTCTATTAAAAGCATTTTGATATATTTTACAGGCGTGAGTGATCAGTGTTGGAGCATTCACTGTTGTTTACTACTTTTAAACATCTGTCTGAGGACTAACAAGGCCCTAAAGCCTCAGCATGCAAATGCAAAATCACCTCTTGCATCAGGAGACTGGAGTTTTGATCTCACAGAGGCAATCCATTTTCCGTCCATGCAAGCAGGCTGACGCTTTTAATGTGGGATTGGTCAGCACAGCCGCTGTCATCCTGCACTCTTTGTATTCTTGGCAGGACTGTGCATTTTCCCCTCAGGTCAAAGCTGGAGTCCTTGCTGTTCTCCGCCCAATCACAGTTCGGTTTGCTGTAGCGTCTCTTCACAGGATCTGTAAGTTGACATGAAAACACTTAAGGATTGCTTACGGCTCACCCTCACTGCTGTGTCACATGAGAACAATTGCCAATTTTTCTTCTTCTTCCTCTTTTTCAATTATAACAGTTTCTGGAAAATATCGTCAAAGTAAAAACATAAAAGAAATGGCAGCTATTAAAAGAGCCAAAGTTTATGTGGATCCGAGCTGCTGTGATGATATTAATAGGCAGAAGAGAAGAAAGAAAAGAAGAAAGACAGAATCCTGCTGTCGGGTCTGTGTTCAATGCCAAACAGTGAAATAAAATTTAACAAATAATAACTAGACAAAATACACTCTGTAACCCCGTACCGGGTCATAATGTATGAGCCTACAGATGAGACAGGTCAAGGGGTCAGGATTTGGGTGGTTTGAAATCAGGCCTGTATTTAAAAAAAGAATAATGTAAGCATAAGTATATTATAACTTTATTTTCATCAAAACTCCAAAGAAAGTATATCAGGGTTTTGAAAAACTATATTAAGCAGCAAAACCGTTTTCAACATTGACAATAAAAAGAAATGTTTCTTGAGCTCCAAGTCAGTATATTAGACTAATTTCTGAAGGATGCGGCTCTGCTGGAGTAATGGCCATTTTTTAAATTGTAATAACACAATATAACAGTTTTACTGTATTTTTGATCATGCAAATATTATGATCACTTAAAGAACAAGAAACTTGAAGAGACAAACTCTTGAATTGAATGTTTATAAAAATAATATAATATAATAAGCATCTATTGTGCATAAACACATACTCACACATACGCACACACACGCACGCACGCACACACGCACACACACACACACACACACACACACACACACACACACACACACAAATTTACTAATTTAAAAAGTGTGTCAGTGGAAATACATAGAACACACATAGAAATATCTGTTTTGAGGGCTCATGTGGAGGCCAGCGGCTTTCTGATACATGTTCATCCCTCTGCTATTAGTCATCATCAGGAGTTATGGTGTTTAAATACATCTCATCATCACACTCCACCCTGTTAAAATCTCTCCACATGATGACCACAAGTTCAAATTTAATAAACACAATACCATCTCCAGCTGAGACAGTGCACACATATTTCTATAATAACGGAAGATTACAAAGGCTTAAATCAGGGTTCAGGAACAAAGTTTAGCAACTCCCCAATGGATGAAAGAATAACACCTTTTAAAACGCACGCAAAGACACACACCTCCTGTAAGCGCTGAGCAATAACACCTCAAGGTTTCTTTACTCGAAACTCCCAGCGGAGGAACCAGAGTTCATTGACATGGTTACACACACTCACACACACACACACACAGAGATTCGAGAGTGACAGAAAACACACTTCTCCACAGCTTGGAGATGGACGACCCTCAAGAGTGCTGTTATGAAGTTTTAACCACGGTCAGGCATCTGGCACCGATGTGAGATCGCTGGTGATAAGGACTGATCTAGTGTAAGGCAATACAGGCACACACACACACACACACACACACACACACACGCACACACAGGGTGATGCTTCACACTCAGAGATGATTATTTGGTTATTGAGAGAGAAAGACTGCAAGATCTCTGGTGAATATATAAACACACATGAAGAGCTCTACCCATAATGTGATTGATTCATTTTTTCCCAAGAATATATTACTTACACTTACTCTGAAAGACTTCATTTAGCTGACAAATGACCAGAAACGTGGAGCACATCTAACCTCATGATCTCTATCAACAATGTGTAACGGAATACAAATGTAAAATTATTTCAATGACAGATGTGGGAGAAAGTCATATTGGCAGAGTACAAATTGTTGCATCACAATTGTCTAATTCCCATATCACCCACATAAGGACACTTAGGCCTAATGTTTTCAGAAACACATTGAAGACTCTGTGATGTTATGCCTTAATGCACAGTCTCAAAACACTTTTTTTTTTTTTTTACTTTGTCAATTGTTTGAACTTTATTTCATTGTAATTTGACAAAATCAAATGCAAACCTATGTTCCCTATTTGCACCTAATATAAATCCCCCTACAGGCCGACTAAAAGTTGCAGGGTTTACAACAAATATCATAGCTGTATATGTTTTAGTTACATGTTAACATTTATCTATATTTGTTTTTCATTTTTTTATTGCCCATTGAAATTTCAGTTGGTAATCTCAGCAAAAAGGATCCTGATTCATTAACAGTTCTGCATCTATTCAGTAACAGAGTAATATTCATAGTAGTAGAGTAGGCCTATTTTTTCATAGTGTGTCTTTTGGACCATGGAATCCAGCTCATTTGTTCTAAGTTCTAATTCACCTAAAGAACCGACCCCTGGGAGTCGTTTGTTCATAAATCGCACTACACTAGTCGCTCTGTTTGTTTGTTTTCAAATGAAGCCAGCGCAGACAACAGAGTAGAAATATGCATTTCCTTACAATTTTTAGTACACTGCCTTTTATCCATATCATTCAGTTCGGGTGATAAGATGACAACTCAAGTGTTTTATTATTTATTTTGCCACATTGCACATTTGATTCAAACGGTGCAGTAAACATTGAATGAGATAGTCTCTTAGAGGAGACTCGACCTTGGGTAAAGCAGAGCCAGAGGATATACTTCTGCAAAGTTCAGAATAACTGTTTCAATGATGACTTTTTTATAATACAAGAGAAGCACGTTTTCACATTACTAGTACATTATACAGATTTCTTATACTTTTTGAATTTGAATACTTCTCTTGTAAGAGACTGTAAGAGACCGTCTCATTCAATGTTTATACAAACACACACACACGCACACACACACATATATATATATATATATATGTGTGCGTGTGTGTGTGTATATATATATATATATATATATATAATTTATATATATAATATAATTTAAAAAAGAAAATATTTTGTATTTTGTATTTTCTTTTTTTTGCAGCACGTGGAAAAAAAAATCGTTGTGAACGATGTTATCAGGAGATTTGTGTTGCGTTGCTCAGTCTTGGTTCACTGCAGAGTGATTGTGGTGTAACATTTGTTTGATTGAGGGCTTTAATCATTAAATGAACTACTTCACCCTTTCAGCTTGCCAGTGTTTGTAAATTGTGCCAATGCATTTTGATTGGAAGTACTAACCATACAAGTGTTCAAAACGTGTTTCTGCATGCTGTGAGTGATTTGTGTGATGTATTGGAATTCAATTTGTTTAGAAAGCATCTGCTAAGAACAAATGTAATGTAAATGTATATATATATATATATATATATATATATATATATATATATATATATATATATATATATATATATATATATTTTTTTTTACTTTGGCCACTTTTTTGTCCTTTAGACTACTATTAGAAAATAAACTCTTATAACACACTTTGCACACTCTCATTAGTTTATTTTTCATGTGCAATGTCCAACAGTGGATGCATATGTTTTAAAATTAATATTTTAACAAAATTACAGCTTGAATGCAAATGATGATTCTTTACTCATCAGATGCACACATAGATCAGTCTCATACTGTATATGATTTCAAGGATATTCTGTCCTCTCCTTGGTAAACAAGTATAGTAACTTTTGATACCACTTTACTGGGGTAAAATCACTATAAATATCAAAATGGTTTATTTCACTTTTGTTTATATTATAATTTTAATAGTAATAATTTTAATAATTCACATTGTATTATGAATTTTCATATTTTAAGTGTAAGGGTAAAACCTAAATCTTTAGATAAATGTTATTTGAAAAGTAGCATAAGTAGCAAAATATGCAACGAAAAGATTGAAATATGTTGGTTTTAATGTAGCGAGGGGAAAGACATTCTTTGGAAAGCCTTGGTTGCAAAAGACAAGATCACCGTCCTGGGTTGTGAAAATAGGAATGAAGTCTGTTTGGACTTTCCATATGAGCTGTAAAGTAAACAGAAGTATCAACGATCAAAACGAAAATAAGCAGTTTTGTGTGTTGTTTTTTTTTTATCCCTATGGTGAATCTGCAGGCAGGCTCTACCGACTGCAAATATTTTGTTCCTGGCGATTTGGTTTCAAGATCACACAGCATAGAAATAGCTGCCAAACACTGTTATGAAGGGTCGTTGCTTTTCACCCAGGAAACGCTGATGGAAACACTTACGGCCTGGCTGATCACCGCTCTGGTTTACAGTTTGTGACAAAAAGTGCCAAGAGGAAAAACAATTCTAAACACTTCATCACAGTGCCGTCCCAACAATAACTAGACCTCCTCTTGCCGTGCCTCTTCCCAAGAGCTTTCGACCCGGGTGTTCCTCGCTTATCCTGAGATGAACAAATGTGCCTTTTGGGAGACCAACATTTCAGCGTGCTTCTAATTTAAGGAGCACACTGTAAATTACAGCCTCTACAAAGAGAGAAAGAGGGTGCAAAGCTACAGCCTTATCTTTCAGGCATTTTGAAATACTATCAGAAGCAGGTTCAGAGTATTGTTCTCAGGGTAGGTGAATCCCGCAGAGGGACGAGGCTCCATGCTTGCAGAGCCAGCGCAGTGCACAGATTGTTCAAGATCCCTGAATAAAAACAGATGTGTGTCTGCTCTGTGGCCTGACGGGCAATCCAAATAATTCTCCGTAATCTGTACGTCCAACATCCTTCACGCGGGACCTTGACATCTGGCTTGGCAGCTGAGCTATGGACTCCGTTCGAATGCACGGACACATTGCTTTCCAACGCAGATTAGCTTTACGTCTAAAGCATAAACTTTTATTCGTCTATTTGTCTTGTGGGGATATCCCTTAAGTATCATTACTTTAGTTGTAAAGTTTCTGCTTGACAAGTTCTTCTTTTCCAATGAGAAAAATGCCTCTCGAATGTGACTTATCAAAATGAGGCTTCTAGGGCATCTGGGCACAGACTCAAGCAACTTGTTTACCCACATGCCATGCGCTCGGCTCAGCCTGACAGAGGGCAGCAAGGGAAAGAAAGTACATAGCATAGGTTTTCCCTGGTCCCCTGGGGGATAATTATCCAACAGCGCTGGTATTACTAGTATGATTGGCTTGTGATTTGTGCAGAAACAGCCATAACAGAGTGGGACGGGTGGAGTGGGACAGCCAAAAGACAAATGTCTTCGATTAACTCTTGCTAAGCACAGACAGAATGAGGTCACAAGTGCATCATGGTGTCCCTTGTTCAAGTGGGAATTCTCATGGCGATCGCTCTTCAGCTAGGCCTTTGTTTCACACTCTTCAGCTTTAGTTGAGGAAGCTCCTCCAGAATTTGACTTGAGTTCAACCACAGTTCAACCAAGTTAAACCTGAACTAAACCTTACCGATAGGCCATGTTCCCCTGCCACAGAATACCTGAATATGCATGTCAGTGTTTTGTGCTTAAAGGGGGGGTGAAATGAGTTTTTTACACTGTTAAAGAGTTGGAATCCCATGCTTAACATGGACAAAGTTTCAAAAATTAAGTTGTACGTTTGAAGGAGTATTTTTGTTCCCAAAATACTCCTTCCGGTTTGTCACAAGTTTCGGAAAGTTTTTTTCGAGTATGGCTCTGTGTGACGTTAGATGGAGCGGAATTTCCTTATATGGGTCCTAAGGGCACTTCTGCCGGAAGAGCACACGCTCCCGTATAGCAGAGCATTGAGAGCACAACAGACTTCACTGATCAGAGTGAGAGCCTCGCGAAAAGTCTCAAAAGAAGTGTGTTTTTGGTTGCCAGGGCAAGACAATCCTGCACAGATTACCAAAAAAAAAAAAAAAAAAAACAGTATTAAGGGACCAGTGGATGGAGTTTATTTTTACAGAGCATCAAAGGAGTTGTGCAAGTGTTTTTGTTTGTTCCCTGCATTTCGAAGATGCTTGTTTTACAAACAAGGCCCAGTTTGACGACGGATTTGCGTATAGTTTATTTCTTAAGGATGATGCAATCCCAACGAAAAAGGGTCACGATCGTGTGTTGGAACCGCAGATGGTGAGTAAAACTGCTTAAAATATCTCTGCCTCCTTGTTAGTGCGTCCGCCTCCCATGCCGGAGACCCGGGTTCGAGCCCTGCTCGGAGTGAGGTGCTGCTGCTCTCGTTCAATAAACGGCTGAATCTGACTGTTAGCCATGGTTTGTTTTGGATGATGTTTTTTTTTCCTCACGGTAATGTCACAGCTTCCACATGCTCTCAATGCAAAAGCCTACTCGTGCTCGTGATTCTTTAGCTCTGCCCACACGTCACGCCTCCAGCCGGTCGTGTTTTTCCGGGAAAAAAAATCGGTACAGACTATCTTTCTCTTATGAATATAATAAAACTTAAGACTTTTTGGAGTTATGAAGGATGCAGTACTACTTTATAGGTACTCAAGATTAACAGGAGATTGAGTGAAAACGAGCATTTCACCCCCCCCCCCCCTTTAAGATGCTATTTATAAAACTATTTATAAGAAGAATAAGAAAAAAATTATATACATATATATATATATATATATATATATATATATATATATATATATATATATATATATATATACTGAACTTTTCTGTTTGCAAGTATTGGGAATTTTCAATGACTGTAGGTTACAATGATACGTCAATAGGAGGCAGCAAATGACTGTACTTATAAATTAGTCATTGAGTCATCATTCCATCAAAACATTCAAAATGTTTGTTCATTCAGCAACAAACAGGCTAATACAGGATGTGGAAAAAGTAGTATATCTGGATTAATTAGGTGAAAAGTACCTGGATGACTTACTATTACAGAAGCACGCAACCAATAGACACTGTACAATCCTATGAGGCATGGGAGAGGATTTATGAATCAAAGTAACGGAGTAAGTCCTTACTCAGAGAGAGTGTAAACAATTTCGACCACAGCTACTGTATTTATTAGAGAGCGTGTTTCTGCTGCTTTTTTGCTGTTGAAATGTGGTGTTTTCCATATTTTGAAATGTCCATTTCAGTGTTTAAACCCTACAGTTTAAAGCTTCTGGACACTTTCTGAGCTTTGTTTTTCTTTAAGGCTTGTAGAAATTTTATGAATCATTTCTGTTTTAAGGCCTGCCCATATCCAGTTCTATACAAACACAGATACAGATAATCTTGTAATTGCAACAGATTCACAAACAGATAACACAGCCCTTCTATTTTTTTTAATTTTTTTAACAGTGCCTGTGCATATTGAGATAATCAGGGGCTTTTCTTGCCACAAGGCAGCGCTGTCCTCTGTTGGTCAGAGTGAGTCATCAAGGAGACCTGAGGTCAGCGGTGTCGTTTTGGAAAGGACAGGCCGAGCATGGGGAGCTCATGTTAGAGGTCCGTTCCACCCTTGGCAGGCCGCAGTGCGCCACCACGGAGCTGGCTACAACTCCAGCTCATTTCCTCATAACTGAGCTACATTAATACACATTTCAGCACCTTCCCTCTGCCTGTCAGGCCTGATGAATTACTAAAGCTAGCTTATCAGATAACATGAAAAATGAAAAACAGTCACATTAGCGGTGTTTTCTTTGAGATTTACTATTTTTCTCAGACCCTGAAATGCTATAATGAGCCATTATGAAAGTTTTTCCCTCAGGAGGAAAGCAATACCTTATTGGGGATAAAACTTAGTGACCTAACAGGTTTCTAACCATGCTTGGTGCCTACAGCAGATATAATATCCATAAGAAACACTGTCATTGTACTAAAATTGCAATAGTTTTAGCTTGTTTTTGTGATAAAATTTGACATGTGTTCCTTAAACTTTCACGATGACCCCTTTTGTGTTCTGCATGAGCTACACTAAAACACACACCTCGAGTTGACCCCGGTGTAGCATTTTTAGGGCAATGCTTGGCTGCTGTACAAATCAGGTGGATGGTTAACCGTCGGGCTGACTGATTGGATGAGACAGGTGGCATCTGCTACAAATTTTCCCAGCTTGAAAATGCTCATGCAAAGGTAGCCTGGAAGCACAGACTCCGACAGAATGGGCTGTGTGTTTTGAACGCGATCCAAGGAAACAGAAACTTCGCGTTCTGGCTTTGGGGGTTACAAATGTACTTGGTATGATTTGCCCCCACAGCTGAGCACAAGTCAAAGTATGTATAAAACATCTTCCATAACCTGATCATTAAGGAGCCAAGTCACATTCTGGCTCATATGTGGACTCGGGCTCTGCATTTCTCAAATTGTGCTACAAATTGCATCTAAAATGTGGTTAGAATGCACTAAAGACTATTTGTCTGAAATGAAACTATGCTAATACACAGAACTGTGCTGAAATCAGGCAATTAGACAATTATTGAAACAATGTTTTTGAGTGTCTGCAGGTGTCTCACTTTAACTGCACCTGATCTAACCAGACCATTCACGACTGCCAGAACGCCGGACCTGATTTGGAATTCATGGACACATAGCTCAAACTCAAAGTTAAACACCAGAGTGTTTCCATAGAATCGCAAGAATCTAATGAATCTCTGTGAGAAACCCAGGTGGCTGTTCTCTGTGTCCACACAGTGCCTACTGTATGTTGAGGGAGCTGTGACACAGTACAGAGGCCACAGGAAACACTAGGACATGGCTGAGGGATACTGTTAACTACATGTGTATCCAAACTGACTGAAAGGGATTGTAATATTTTGTGTGCGGTCCAAAAATATTAGTTGTACAATGGAAATTATTTGTATATCATTATTTATCCTTATACTGTATATATATCTTCATACATTGTTCAATAAACAATCTATTAAGTCTTCATCTAAGCAATCACTATGATCTTAATAATCCCATCATGTTGCCTTTAGTCAAAAAATCTGCATCAACCCCCTCACAAATCATTTAGTATTTCAGATGTATATGTATTTTCGATAAAGATGTAACCAAAAGTGGTCTCTGAATGCACAATTCATAGTCATAACAGCTGGATTCTTTAACACTTCATGCAGAACTCGTTTTCAAATCTCCAACATCTCTTCAAACGTTTTAAACACCCTGCCCAGCATTCACATAATGTGAAAACCAATTTACAATAAAAAAGACAAAAAGAAATTGCCTTCAGGGCAAGGTTTTACTGTACAACGTCGTTTTATGTGCATTCAGCCCCCCTTGAAATTGTCTGCACACTATTCTCCTCAGTAAATACTCCTCCTGGACTCTGGCTAATTTCATAATTAGTGGAAATGATGCATGTCACAAGATGCAATTTTTGCCTCTTACATAAAGCTTTTAACATAAACATGAATTGTTGATGAACTGCCCTACATTTCTTTAAAATAATGACTTCATGTGATCTCAGTGGCAGCCGCTTAGCATTTATTTATTTATTTTTAAAAGGAAAAAATGGTTTCAGCTGCACCCAGTTAATTGAATCAGTGCTTTTCCTAAATGCACACATTTTTCATGGGCATCTAATAGCATGCTGTAGGATAAATGGTACACTATGCCAGATGCTTGCTCGAGTTGTAATTAAAAATCACAGAAGAATATCAGATGCATAGAGATGTTTTAAATAGATGGTTTATGAAAATATATTTAAAATACCTATATTACTGAACAATTTGATTAGTAGATGTAATATCTGGGCTGACTGCAAAAAAAAAAAAAAAAAAGAAAAAGTCACAATTTTGAGTCACACACATACAATTAAAAGGACCTATCATGTTCAATTAACTCTATTAAAAATACCCTTTAGAGTCCCCTTAGAAAATCCCCCACTTAAAAATAATTCACAAAGTGGCTGAGTTTTAAAGGGATAGTTCACCAAAAAAAAAAAAAAAAAAACCACTATCATTATTTACTCAACCTCATGTCATTCCCAACCTGTATTACTTTCTTTTGATTCAGTATTTCTAAGAGGTCAGGTTTCAAGTATAATTTGTTTGAAGTAATGGTGCTTCGTATAACGTTATGCAGAGAAACAAGTGTTAATGATAAATCCCCTGTGATATTTGTGCTGGCTACTGTATACAGGCCAACAGGGCAACAAGCAGACTTTTTAAAAATAATTTGTTGATTTTCTATTTGTGTTAGTGCTGGCTGCACTAAGTCTCAATTGTTGCTGATTTTAATATCCTTGTTGATAATGAAAAAGATTCACTGGGATCAGCATTTAAATAAATTCTAAACTTCATTGGGGTTAGACAACACATGTTGGCTTTGAAATTATGCAGCAGAGCGATGATACCTCAGTTTATTATCTTTCATGTATATTCTATATAGCTAAAGCTGTAAATTCAATTTCTTATTACAAATATGCTAGAACCATCATCTCTACCACAAAAGACTGCTTTGTAAGTAATCTTCCTGGTTTATTTATATTCCTCAGCATATCCAATAGCACAGAAAAACTTGATGATGTTACAGGAACTATGGACTCTTTAGATATGGTTGCTCCTTTATGCTTAAGGAAGATTAAGGTAAATAGTCCAACACAGTGGTATAATGAGCACACTCGCACCCTAAAGAGAGCAGCCCGCAAAATGGAGCGCAGCTGGAGGAAAACAAAACTAGAGGTATTTCATATTGCTTGGCTGGAAAATACTCTCTCCTGCAGAAAAGCCTTAAAAACCGTTGGACCTGATTACTTTACATCTCTTTTAGAAAAAAACAAACACAACCCCAGGTATTTATTCATTACATCGGCTAAATTAAAGTGGAGGTTGACTGCAGTTTCACTTTTTTAATGTTAGTTAGAGTGTAATGTTGCTGTTTGAGCATAAACAATATCTGGAAAATTGGACATATCGTCTTTTAAAATTCTGGCAGTTTGATGCCTACAAAAATGGCTGGTAAGGGCCTACAACAAGCTGTTACTTCATGAATCCAGATAAACCCCGCCCCCGGGAACATGCAACAAAGGGGGCGAGGCCATGTTGTGCTGCTTTAGAGAAGAGAAAGATAAAACTAAGTGTGCACGTAAAAATCTCAATCGTCAATTTGCAAAACTAATGGAATGCATAGTTAATATATAAAAAACTGGATGGCTGGTAATTTTTTACTGCTAAATTAAAAAAAAGAAAGAAAAAAAACAGAGGTGTAAAATTATTGGACCAAAAACCTCTGCATGTAATGACCTAGAACACTGTCTAATATTTAATGGCTGCTCTGTAAATTCTTTTTCATCACTTAGGAACCAAAGCCTGCTATTTGATAGGAATCTTCATTTGAAAAACACGTTTCTAGCATTTGTAAAACCAAATTTTTCCATCTTAAAATATATCTAAATTACGACCTATGCTCTCTATGTCAAATGCAGGAACATTAATTCATGAGTTAATGACCTCAAGGTTAGATAACTGCAAGGCTTTATTGGGTGGTTGCTCTGCACAATTAATAAACAAACTCCAGCTGCAACTGCAGCAGCTAGAGTACTCACTAGAACCATGAAATATGACCATATTAGACCAGTTCTGTCAAAACTGCTCTGGCTCCTCATTAAACATTGCATACATTTTAAAATCTTGCTAATTTCTTATAAAAGCCCTAAATGGTTTACCTCCTCAGTACCTGAATGAGCTCTTATTGCATTAAATTCCTTCTCGTCTGCTAAGATCTCAAAACTCAAAATCAACTGCGGGCGGCAGATCCTTTTCTATTTAGTCCCCAAAACTGGAACACACTACCTAACACTGTTTGGTTGGTAGACACACTTTGTCAGTTTAAATCTAGATGGGCAACAAGCAGACTTTTTAAAAATAATTTGTTGATTTTCTATCTGTGTTAGTGCTGGCTGCAGATAAAGTCTCAATTGTTGCTGATTTTAATATCCTTGTTGATAATGAAAAAGATTCACTGGGATCAGCATTTAAATAAATTCTAAACTTCATTGGGGTTAGACAACACATGTTGGCTTTGAAATTATGCAGCAGAGCGATGATACCTCAGTTTATTATCTTTCATGTATATTCTATATAGCTAAAGCTGTAAATTCAATTTCTTATTACAAATATGCTAGAACCATCATCTCTACCACAAAAGACTGCTTTGTAAGTAATCTTCCTGGTTTATTTATATTCCTCAGCATATCCAATAGCACAGAAAAACTTGATGATGTTACAGGAACTATGGACTCTTTAGATATGGTTGCTCCTTTATGCTTAAGGAAGATTAAGGTAAATAGTCCAACACAGTGGTATAATGAGCACACTCGCACCCTAAAGAGAGCAGCCCGCAAAATGGAGCGCAGCTGGAGGAAAACAAAACTAGAGGTATTTCATATTGCTTGGCTGGAAAATACTCTCTCCTACAGAAAAGCCTTAAAAACCGTTGGACCTGATTACTTTACATCTCTTTTAGAAAAAAACAAACACAACCCCAGGTATTTATTCATTACATCGGCTAAATTAAAGTGGAGGTTGACTGCAGTTTCACTTTTTTAATGTTAGTTAGAGTGTAATGTTGCTGTTTGAGCATAAACAATATCTGGAAAATTGGACATATTGTCTTTTAAAATTCTGGCAGTTTGATGCCTACAAAAATGGCTGGTAAGGGCCTACAACAAGCTGTTACTTCAAGAATCCAGATAAACCCCGCCCCCGGGAACATGCAACAAAGGGGGCGAGGCCATGTTGTGCTGCTTTAGAGAAGAGAAAGATAAAACTAAGTGTGCACGTAAAAATCTCAATCGTCAATTTGCAAAACTAATGGAATGCATAGTTAATATAAAAAAACTGGATGGCTGGTAATTTTTTACTGCTAAATTAAAAAAAAGAAAGAAAAAAAACAGAGGTGTAAAATTATTGGACCAAAAACCTCTGCATGTAATGACCTAGAACACTGTCTAATATTTAATGGCTGCTCTGTAAATTCTTTTTCATCACTTAGGAACCAAAGCCTGCTATTTGATAGCAATCTTCATTTGAAAAACACGTTTCTAGCATTTGTAAAACCAAATTTTTCCATCTTAAAATATATCTAAATTACGACCTATGCTCTCTATGTCAAATGCAGGAACATTAATTCATGAGTTAATGACCTCAAGGTTAGATAACTGCAAGGCTTTATTGGGTGGTTGCTCTGCACAATTAATAAACAAACTCCAGCTGCAACTGCAGCAGCTAGAGTACTCACTAGAACCATTAAATATGACCATATTAGACCAGTTCTGTCAAAACTGCTCTGGCTCCTCATTAAACATTGCATACATTTTAAAATCTTGCTAATTTCTTATAAAAGCCCTAAATGGTTTACCTCCTCAGTACCTGAATGAGCTCTTATTGCATTAAATTCCTTCTCGTCTGCTAAGATCTCAAAACTCAAAATCAACTGCGGGCGGCAGATCCTTTTCTATTTAGTCCCCAAAACTGGAACACACTACCTAACACTGTTTGGTTGGTAGACACACTTTGTCAGTTTAAATCTAGATTAAAGACCCATTTCTTTAACCTGGCTTACACATAATACACTATTGTATTTCTATAATTCAAATCTGTTAAAGGATTATTAGGCTGCATTTATTAGGTCAACACTTCCCATAACACCCAATGTACTTGTTACATTGTAAGAAGAATGGCATCTATGCTAATATTAGTCTGTTTCATTCTTATTCCGATGTCACCGTAGCCACCCAGATTCAGTCCGTATCCAGATCAGATGGTGGATCAGTGCCTAGAGATGACCTCGACTGCCCTGAAATGTTAGCAGAGACCAGGACATCTAGATGTGCCCTAGAGACTGATTCCCTCTGAGGACCTCATCTCCTAGACGGCCATTGGGACAAGACCACAGGAACCAGATGAGCAATCTGTACTGACTCAGTACAGCCTAGATTTAAACTGGGTTTGCCTGGCTAGAGGATTTTGACACACAATTTCCCCATTTAATACTGTAAAGCTGCTTTGACACAATTTGCATTGTAAAAAGTGCAATATAAATAATGGTGACTTGACTGACTTGATTATTGTAAATTGAGTAAATGACAGAATTGTCATTTTGGGGTGAATCACCCCTTTAAGGCCTGATTGGAGGGCGGTGCTGTGTTTGCACATGGTGTGGATTCACCTATATGCTCAATTACCTGGTCTCATGTCCTCCTTCCATCTCATACACAATTCAGCCAGCCAAATCTGCAATCAATTTCAGTCGGCTGTGATTGGCGTGCGGGTGAAGTAGCTGGAATTAGGCCTCAGTTTAAATGATTAATGTTTTTGTAAGGCCCTGTGAGTATATGTGCGCATGTATTTTTGTGGATGCATGTGTATAGCAGCCAGGCAAAGTGGGAGGCATCTGCTCTGATACTGGGAATGTCTGCATTACACAAAGACGCCCAGAGAGTCTTTCTGAACTCTAATAAAGTCTCGGGAGAGACTCATTATTACCTGCATTCACCCGGACTGCCCTCCACCAGAGAATGGGAGAGCCAGCTTCACAAAAACAATGAACCATACACACATATGCATGCCAACACAAACACACACACATGGACAAACATGTTAAATATACTTCTCATGAGTGGGATGTACGTCATTATATACTTGAAGCATATTTATTGATATATTACAGTGGTTTTACAGCCATGTAACCCATTTTGATTTGATGCAGTTCCTTGCAGCATGTTTGAATATGATAAACCTGTCAGTGGTATATAAAGAATATTGCTATTTGTGCTAAACAGTACACAAACTTTAAAAACAAGCAATGTGTTTCAAATAAGGGCATATCAATCCTAATTAGCCATCACAAACATTGTATGTAACCGAAGATGCATGAGACTTTACCTGATGGCAGTACTCCTGAAAGTCACGGGAAAGCCTGCAGTAAGTATGTGACATTTTGCTTCTATGAGTAAACATTAATCCCATCAGCTCCTGCCCGCAGGTGCAGCCGGACAGTTTCCTGGCGGGTGGAGGAATAAGGTAATGTCTCTATGGAGAATGTTAAGACGACAGCACGGAGCAGTAAAACATTTACGCTTGATTAGCTTTTCTATGCAGAACTGGAAACACAATACATCAGTTTCTCTGGAGCTATTTGTATACAAAAACAAATTATGTAAGTCAAATTTCCCAAATGTATAATTATTCAAATGAAGTCACAGTGCATTTTAGCATCCTCTCATCACACGTTATCAGCCTGAGGGCTTTTTTATAAAGGTGTGAATGCATACAAATGAAGTTTATTGCATTTACAATAGTAAGTACTATGAAGAATAAAGGGATAGTTCATCCAAAAATTTTATCTTGTCATTTTCTTACACTCACGTCATTACAAACCTGTATAAATCTCTTCATTCTGTTGAACATAAAAGTGGATATTTCGAAGAATGTTGATGATATGATTTCCATCGTTTTTTATCCATACTATGAAAGTCATTGGGGACCAGCAACTCTTTGGTTACCCACATTCATCAAAACATAATATTTTGTGTTCAACAGAAGAAAGAAAAAAGAGCTTCTTTAAAAACAATGGGTCAAAAGGTCAGAAACTATGGTGGCCAAGATAGCTCAACGCGCTGCAATTTAAAAAAAACACATGCAAATTGAAAAAACACCAGCAAATAAAAAAAATCCTCACAACACATGCATATAGTGAAACGTGCTGCAAAATCTAACAACATATGCATATATAACGAAACGCGCTGCAAATCCTTCACAACACATGCATATTAAGAAATGCTGCAAATCCTCACAACACATGCATATAACGAAATGCGCTGCAAATCCTCACAACACATGCATATAACGAAATGCGCTGCAAATCCTCACAACACATGCATATAACGAAATGCGCTGCAAATCCTCACACACAACACATGCATATAACGAAATGCGCTGCAAATCCTCACAACACATGCAATTAACAAAAGCACTGCAAATAGCACTGACCACAATGGAAATGTTTCGAGGAAACCTCAAAAAGTGTCAGACCCGGGTGGGATTTGCTTATCGTGCAGTGGCTACTGGTCAGTGGAGTTGTTGGTGAACTGAAAGTTGAGTACTTTTTTTATGGTGTTTTTTTAAACACTTTGTGTGATTACTTTATCTTTTGGATATTATTATCCTGAATAAGCTGAATAATTACATGATTAAATGTAAAACTTTACTTAAGAGGGCTAACTTTAATATCCTCAGCTAAATATATTTTCAAGGTTAATGAAAATAAATTTGCTATGCTTCATTAATTGATTCTAAATTTGCATGTGTTGTGAAGTATTTGCAGCACGTTTAGCTATATGCATGTGTTGTGATGGTTTGCAGCGTTTCGTTAAATGCATGTGTTGTGAGGATTTGCAGCGCGTTTCGTTATATGCATGCGTTGTGATGATTTGCAACATTTGTGTTGTCAAACTGATGAGGATGTTTTCTTCATTTTCTGGTGTTTTTTCAATTTGTATGTGTTTTCTTAAATTGCAGCGCGTCAAGCTATCTCGGCCACCGTAAGAAACAGAGAATGAATTACAATTCAAAATTAAAAAAAAGCAAGCTGCATTATAATGAATTGAAATTCAAATAAATCCATGTAAATAAGTGTCTAAATATGTTTGTCAAGACAATTTCTAAACATTGCTTTGAAAGAAATTTCAGTTTGAATGTTTTGAAAACATTTAAAGGGGGGGTGAAATGCTATTTCATGCATACTGAGTTTTTACACTGCTAAAGAGTTGGATTCCCATGCTAAACACGGACAAAGTTTCAAAAATTAAGTTGTACGTTTGAAGAAATATTTTTGTTCCAAAAATACCTCTTCCAGTTTTTCACAAGTTTCGGAAAGTTTTTTTAGAGTATGGCTCTGTGTAACGTTAGATGGAGCGGAATTTCCTTATATGGGTCCTAAGGGCACTTCTGCCGGAAGAGCGCGCGCTCCCGTATAGCAGAGCACTGAGAGCAGAGGCATTCAGTGATCAGAGCGAGAGACCGAAAATGTCACAAAAGAAGTGTGTTTTTGGTTTGCATGGCAAGACAACCCTGCACAGATTACCAAAAAAAAAAAACAGCATTAAGGGACCAGTGGATGGAGTTTATTTTTACAGAGCATCAACGGAGCTGTGCAAGTGTTTTTGTTTGTTCCCTGCATTTCGAAGATGCTTGTTTTACAAACAAGGCCCAGTTTGACGACGGATTTGCGTATCGTTTATTTCTTAAGGATGATGCAGTCCCAGCGAAAAAGGGTCACGATCGTGTGTTGGAACCGCATGCGGTGAGTAAAACTGCTTCAAATATCTCTGTGTTGTTAACTTAGCTATCGGCGCGTAAGCACATCAAGTAAACAACATGCGATGTTGCATCAAACTGCACTTTCCACATGCACATGCAAAAAAAAAAAAAACACGACATAAAGTGAAACTTAGTCATTTTCCAAAACCGTTAAAGCAAATATATACAGTTTCAATACATACCACATAGAGACGTCGTTGCTGCTGCTGCCCTTGTTAAATTTCAGCCTCTGGATCTGATTCTGGATCATAAATATACGCTAAATCTGACTGTTAGCCATGGTTTGTTTTGGATGTTTTTTTCCTCACGGTAATTTCACAGCTTCCACATGCTCTCAATGCAAAATCCTACTGGCGCTCGTGATTCTTTAGCTCCGCCCACACGTCACGCCTCCAGGCGCTCGTGTTTTTCCGGGAAAAAACGGTACAGACTATCTTTCTCTTATAAATATAATAAAACTAAAGACTTTTTGGAGTTATGAAGGATGCAGTACTACTCTATAGGTACTCAAGATTAACAGGATATTGAGTGAAAACGAGCATTTCACCCCCCTTTAAAAACTGAGAAAGAAGAACTAAATTCAACTTAATCTGCAAAAGGAATAAATTATTGCATTTAATGTGTAATCTAAAAAAGAAAGAAAGAAAGAAAGAAAAAAGTTGTAGAAGGGTGTAAGGAAAACTACATCTCCCAGAATGCATTTCTTTGAATTACAATTCAGTAAATTCTTTTTTTCTGTTAATTCTGTTTAACTTCTTGAGTATTATGGCAAGTTGAATTCAAATTTCAACTCATCAAATGAAAGGGAGTTAATTCTTCATTTCAATTTGTCAAACACTGCTGTATATACAAACATTAACAATAAATTATGAGCACTGCACATCAAACACTTACTTTACAGCATGTGGGTTTACAGATGACTGCAAAGGAATAGTGCATGTTTTTCATGTATAATCAATGTTTTTCTTTAAAAAAAGTGATGATTGTTGACTCTTGCTGTGTGAGACCAGAGTTGGCATGTTTTAATGGGGAAATGAGGTCACACTTGGGTCATATGGGACGGAGATCTGGCCTCTATCCTTCCTTTCTCTCTCTCAGTTATTTTCTGCACAGAAGCTTATGACTTCAAAGTGGGCACTTTATAAGCCTAATAAAGTTTTATATATATTTACAGACCAAAACCTATTTCTATGAATCACCATGATACCAATGAACAAATCACCCAAAATAATCAGCGCGCTTCTCTGAGCCACAGGACATGTAGGCCGTTGTCCCTGTGAGGTTCATTTATCATGCAAACGTTTTGTTGCTCACATATAACCAGAGTTGGGTATAACGCGTTACAAAGTAACGCGTTACTGTATTCTAATTACTTTTCGTGGTAACGCAGTAATGTAACTCATTACATTTAAAATAGATGTAATTTGATTACAGTTACTGATGTCAATAAAATTAAGTTACTTGCGTTACAAATGTATTAGTACGAAAAATATTAAAGTAAATAAATTAAAATGCATTTCTAATCACATTTTGGGGCGGCTGCGTCATTTATTGAGCATGCACTTTAATGAATTACTGGAGAAATCGTGCTGTTAAAATGGACGGAGATTTTTGTTTAAGATCGGGAGGGAAGGTAACTTCTGGACAGGTGAAGAGAGCTGTAGCAGCGTGTGTGGTGGAGGAAATGCTGCCCTTGTCGACTGTGGAATCGCAGTCATTTAGAGACTTGCTTTCGATGATAGCCTAGCCTACTCGTGACGGACAGCTCTGTTCCCTTGCAGGACCGAAAGACATTTGCAAGGTATCTAGATAAATGCTATGCGGATAGAGGGCTGTCACTTTTGTGTAAAAAGCATTTTCGATTTTTAAGACATAAGTGTTCATTGAATCGATTGTAAAATCGATTTTCCATGTCTAAAAAAAAGACGTTTCCTTTTTCAACACCACATATCGGACGAACGAGAGCGCAAACGCACAAGTCAGCAATATTTCTTATTTATTGGCATTAGAGCTGTAATCGGGCCTTAAAAGTTAGGCCCGACAGGACCGGAGCTCGACAGGTTGATTGACAGCCTTTTAAACCCCGAACCCGTGTGCAGCGCAGCCCGACATTCAGATGTGCGCATACACGCACAGCTCTTTTGCCTTTTGTCAACAATGAGTCATTTATACATGTTTTAACATAATTTATTCATAACTAACGTAGACTAGGCCACTTGGAAGTTGGAATAAAGAAATAAAATAAGTCCTCTGTAACATCGTGTCTCAGCACTCTAAATAGACATAGACTCATTTAGCCTATAAATAAACCAACGCACCAATAAAAACGATCTTTTTTAACAGATTAAATTAAGATATGGTATTTGGCAATAACGAAATTAAGATAAAGGCTCCGCCGGGTTTGCTTCTCATATCAGATGACATTTAATAAAAGAATAATGCCAACATTAGCGTAAATACTCTGTCCACATTATGCATTTAAGCCTTAATGAATATATAGTTAGCCTATCATTTGAAAAACCTTTACTCACAGAGATTAGGCTAGGTCAACATGTTTTTGTGGAGGAAAATGAATGAATCCACTGTAGATGTCTTCAATGTGTTCCTGCGCTCATTGATGGTGATTATTCACTCATTATTCTCATTATAAACATGGTCAAAACTTTTCCACACCTCAGAACTTTGCTTTAGTTGGTGGTGCAACCAAAACGTATTTTCGCCAGAGGCAAGCCTCCGTTACACCTACTCAGCATCCATTTCACCTCTTTCTCGCGCTAATCGATTTACCTATCAATTAATATTAATTTACCTCACAAACCGGAGCGCAAGCCCGAACCCGCGTTTAGATGATATAAATTAAGCCCCAACACGAGTTTTTTTACATCTATATTTGTGTAATTGTTTTATTATTTTAAAATTAATAGTTTGGTCAAAATCGATTCCCTATTTTCATTTTCGAAACTTTTTTTGGTTGGTCCGATCGATTGTGCAATCGATTTTCGAACGAAAAGTGACAGCCCTATGCGGATATGGAGTATGAACTAAAAAAAAAAAAAAAACATTCGAGCGTTTGGAATATGTCTCCACAACCGCAGACATCTGGAATAGAAGCTTCCATGGAACGACAGCCCATATGTAGTTAAGACATACTGTATATACATTTAAAAAGACTACAGTTTTCATTGTTAGGCAAGTTTATGTTAAGAATGTTAAGTTATAGAAATGCATTGAATCTTTAATTCAAGTTGCTGTTTTCATATTTCTGTAATATTTTTCAGTCAATATTAAATAATGGAAAGAACTGAGTTTCACTTTGTTTGTAGTTTTTTTCCTTGTAGGTTTAATAGGTTTTCAAAGTAACTTGAAAGTAAAGTAATTAGTAATCTGATTACTTTTTACTTGCAGTAATCAGTAATGTAATCAAATTACAATTTTAGAGCAGTAATTAGTAATTTGTAGTGGATTACTTTTTTTGGGTAACTTACCCAACACTGCATATAACAGAGGCCTGACATCAATTATAGAGCGCTCCACAACATTGACTTTAAGAGCTCGTATCACTGCTGCTGACCGTATTTCATATCTCAAATCGCTGCCATGATAATTAATGAATAAGACTTGGAGCAGGCCAACAGTTAGGCCTATTTTATTAACATCATTATTTGTGAACCTGAATTTCGTCCCAGTTTCTGATCTTGTTTTACTGTGCTGATTGTGTTTCAGCCCCTGCAGACATAATGCCCATTCCCTTAATCCAACCCACAAATAAAACCACAATCACAAACACACAAGGTTATAATACACATCAGAATGTTTGGATAATTTACAGAGTTTGTTTAAATCTCCACGTTTTTTTTTTTTTTTTAATCAGTCTTGCATTAAAATGGCAAATACTTACTGTACACAAACTGTTTTCTCTGTTCTTGATGAACTGAAGACATGTTTAATTTATATTCATTTACATAAATCCATTAATTCATAAAAATCCTGAACCTGACACTTTAATCTATTGCTTTTGCTATAATTGCACAGAAAACTTTGGGTATTTTATACATACATATACACACACACTAACTCACAGACATTTGATGTCAGTAATATTATTTTTTCAATAATTCAACAAAGATGCATTTCATTAATTACTGTAATGAACAATGTTTATACAAGTAGTTTATATTTCAAACAGGTCGTTTTTCTTTTGGTGTAGCATTTTCTTTTACTAAAACTTTTATAGCACAGCTGTTTTCAACAATGATTAAAAAAATATATATTAACCAACAAATTAGCATATTATAATGATTTCTGAAGGATCATGTGACACTGAAACTGGAGAAATGGCTGCTGAAAATTCAGCTTTGCTATCAGAGGAATACATTACATTTTAAAATATATATATATATATAAAACAGTTATTTGTAAATTGTTATAGTATTTCACAATATTTTTTTTTTTTTACTGTTCGAGTAAATGCAGCTTTGGTGCTTTTAAAAATAAAACCTTACCGACCTTATACTTTTGAACAGTACTGATAAAGCATAAATATAATCCATAAATTAATTAGCTCTTATTTTTTTGTATATAAATATTAGCATTAACATTCTTCTCCCTTTATTTGAGCCAATGCAACACAATCCTACTGGAGACGGATGATGTTGATATTATGATAACTAGGCTGTTAATTATATGACCTCACCGGTTCATGAATCAGGAAGGGTTTTTTCAGACTGGGCCTTCCATTTTTCTGTTATCATAGTCTTAGATTGTGCTGAAACAGGAGAGGATCTTATCAAGAATATATTACCAAACTGGGACACAACCTCCCAGGTCAAAGGAGATATGTTTGTAGCCCAGGAGTGCATGTGTGTGCGCATGTGTTTTGATATGGGTCTGCTGGTCAGTTTAATGCATCTGGATGTAATCTTGCCCTCTGCTATACGTTTACTCTTCACAGGTTAAAGTGAAACCTGTGTTTCACCTCATAAAATGTTATGGCATTTCAAACAACTCGCCTCATAAAACGCTACAGGGTCTCCCAAGGACACCTTTCTGCCCAGCACTCATTTTTCAACATCTCCCACTCCAGATCTATGCCCATCTTGCCTTTCGCAGATCAAGACCTAGGAATCAGAGAAGAAGGAAAAGGGTAAAAAAACAGCGGCTATCAATCAGGGGTTTGGAAATCAGGAAATAGGTAGGTCGGTTCTTTGGGAGAGAAACACAAACCACATGTGGCAACAGGAGCAGCAGCAATGCAACAGGATTGATGCTGTTGGTGAAAAT